>NC_134357.1:43851913-44151913 GCF_048569485.1 Anomaloglossus baeobatrachus | reverse complement strand
ACTTTTCCCGCCTCCAGGACTGTGAACTCCTCGTTGGGCGGGACCAACCGCCTGGCCCACCCCCTGGTGTGAACATCAGCCCCTGGAGGAAGGCAACAAGGGTTTTTAGGTCTAGCTTTGATGTGCCTTACCGGCGTGTAGGGTGTGGTGGTGTAATTACCTGTGACCCCTGGCTTGTCCAGGGCGTCACATTTGCTGTCCAATGTGTGAGTGTGTGTTCTGATGTGTGAGTGTCGGCCAGACGCAGAGGAGGATGGCGTGCAGCACAGAGATCACAGGGAGGAATGATGTGGAATCTGATTGTGTGTGTGCGTCTGAATGTGTATATGACTATCTGATTTGCGAGTGTGAGGTCTGATGTATATGTGTCGGCCAGTCGCAGGGGAGGATGGCGTGCAGCACACCTCCATGCAGTGCACCCCAGAGATCACAGGGAGATCTTGGAGCCACAAAGACACCCGGGGCTAGTAAGTATGACGATCCTGGGAGGGGGGGGGGGTCTGCTTTTTGCTTCAAATTTTTTTCCCCTATTTTACACTTCTAAAACCTGGGTGCGTCTTATAGTCCGGTGCGTCTTATAGTCCGTAAAATACGGTATATTTTTAAAAAAAAATGCTTTATTTTCAATTGGGCAAAAAGAGGTTGATTTGATTTTTTGTTCTGTTTCAAACTTTTTTCACACTTTTTATTGATTTTACTAGTCTCCTAAGGGGACTTGAAGCTGACACAGTCCGATCGCTTCTGTCGTTCAGAGCGCTGATTCAGCTTCTCATCCCTCTGTATAGTAGAAATGCTGATCTCCTGTGAATGCCACAGGAACTAAATCATGACATTGACAGGGGTCGTCAGCTGACCCCCGGCTCTTGTAACAACCCTGTGATCATGCCACGAGGCCACCAATGGCGGAGTGGAATAGTGCGCTCCCCAGTGGCGGGTGGTAAATCCCGCTGTCAGAGATTAACAGCAGGATTTAACTAGTTAAAAAGTGTGAATTGATCGCCTTTTCAATTATTATTATTCCAAGATCTATTATTAAAATTAACTTTAAAATTAACTTAAAATCCCTTTAATGAAAAGGCTAGTTTTCCTTGGAAAGTCCTCGAATTCCTCGACTGTGTAAGTTTAGAGAAACATAGTCACATCTCCCAGTAGAGGCAGCAGATTATTCTGTATCCATTCTGAAGCTTGGCCTGGAGGTGGAAGGAGCTGCTGCAGCCTGCAGTTCTGGTATCTGACTGCAGCCGTGAAGTTGGACCTTATCCTTTTGTTGTTTCCCCTGTCTGTCTTTCCCTTCGTTGCATGTTGATAAGTGCAGTGGTGGGACTAGTGTCTCTCGTTGGCTACCTCACTAGCCAGGTTGGCAAGACTAGTGAGGGATTAGGTATCCAGCTCAGCAACAGGTTGAAACACCCCGTATAGGGTCGCTAGGTAGCTCAGGAAATAGCTTAAGGTGAGTTCAGGAGGTGTCTTCTCACCTCTCTGCCTACCGGCAGGGCCCACCGTTGCTAAAGTGTCCCCGGTGTACTTCTTGTTTGTTGTGTGTTTCGCCGTGCACTGGACATCCCCTAGTTCGTGTGTGACACTACGCCAGCTATAGATTATCTAAGCTGGTCTGGTGAGGTGTTGTGATTCAGACTATCTGATGGTTGCAGTACTTGTTGCTGTGTGCTGTTGTGGCATGAACCCTTGTTGCTCTTGGTAGCTACCTTCCTGTTTTTGCTTTTTTCCTGAGTCTCTCATTGACTATTCATGTGTGTGCGCAGTATGTTAGAGTTTTATTTATCCCTTGTCTGTCTTTTTCTGTGTTTCCATCTCACTCCTTCCCCATCCTTCCCTGGTGGGAGGGGTGAATCAGATCACTTCTGCTCAGGAGAATAGTCAGAAACAGAACTAAGGCATCTTCACCATCAGGAGTAACCTCAAGGTTAGGGATAGCCTAGAGTCCCCTAGCATGAGAGACAGCATAGGAGCCCCTGTCTATTGCTACGACACAGTCACATTGTGACTAATATCTCAGGTACGGAAAGGAGCAGGAACAAAACAAAATAAGTTCCGAATTGAGGTGAACAGCAGCATTTATATGAGATAAAAAAAAAACATAATTAGGCTATGTGCGCACTAGGCGTTTTTCGGGTGCGTTTTTGGTCAGAAAACTGCATGACTTTGCTTCACCAGCAAAGTCTATGAGTTTTCATTTTTGCTGTCTGCACACAGCTTTTTTTTTTAGCTGCGTTTTTGTGGTGCCCACAAAAACGCAGCATGTCAATTATGCCTGCATTTTTCACTGCATTTTCACCGATTGAGTTCAATGAGATGTTCAAAAACGCAATGAAAAATGCAAATTGCAAAAATAGCTGCGTTTCTATGACAAAAAAACGCAGCTATAAAAGCAAGGGGTGGGTAGTACAGTGACGTGTACAGGAAGAGGATTGTACTCACCCAGCATTTCTTGTGTTGGTAAACACAGAAGAGTGAATCCTCCCGTTACCGCCACCCCAGCTTCCACCTCCCATCTGGCGCCATGTCCGGATGGGAGGTGGAAGCAGCTGCGAAATCAAAAGTGAACAAAAAAAAATATCATACTCACCTGTCTGCAGACTCCCGAAACACGTACGATGGCTGCAGGACCTGCCGGTGATCAGCTGATGCGGTCACCTGACGGCATCAGCTGACAGTATAAGTCCAGTGGTGAGGCCGGCTTTTTACCGCCAGGCTAGCTTAAACTATCAGCGGATGATGTCAGGTGACCGCATCAGCTGATTACCGCCGGGTCCTGGAGCGATCAGAAGAGAGTCTGCATAGAAGTGTGTAGTTATTTTTTTTCTACTGATGCATCTGCTGATTGTATAAACGGCTTTTATATAATCAGCTGATGTGTGATGTGATTCACAACCTTGAACCTGACACATCATCTGATCACTTTGCCTTCCTTCTGGTAAACTGATCAGATGATATTGGATCCAGATTGGACATCGCGGGACTCCCCTCCCAGGATTACTGCGGAGGGGGGTTCTTTAGTTCAATAAAGATGGAGTCACTAATTGTGTTGTGTTTTATTTCTAATAAAAATATTTTTCTGTGTGTTGTGTTTTTTTTTATCTTTACTAGAAATTTATGGTGGCCATGTCTAATATTGGTGTAACACCATGAATTTCGGGCTTAGGGCCAGCTGATAATACACAGCTAGCCCTAACCCCATTATTACCCAGTGAGCCACCTGGTATCAGGGCCACTGGAAGAGTTGGCTACAGCACCAGAAGATGGCGCTTCGATGAAAGCGCCATTTTCTGGGGCGGCTGCAGACTGAAATATGAAGCGGGGGTGCCCAGAAAGCTTGAGCACCCTGCGCTGAGGATTCCAATCCCCACCTGCCTAGTTGTACCTGGCTGGACTCAAAAATTGGGTGAAGCCCTTGTCATTTTTTTCTAATTATTTCATGAAATTCATGAAATAATTAAAAAAAAAAAAAGTGCTTCCCTATCCCTATATTTTTGGTTCCCAGCTGGGTATAAATAGAAAGCTGGGGGTTGGGGGCAGCCCGTACCTGCCTGCTGTACCTGGCTAGCATACAAAAATATGGCGAAGCCCACGTAATTTTTTTTACTTTTTTGGGCAAAAACTCCTGCATAGAGTCCTGGATGGAGGATGCTGAGCCTTGTAGTTCTGCAGCTGCTGTCTGCTCTCCTGCATACACTAGTGGAAGTAGTTCTGCTCCCCCTGCTTCTCCCTCCAGCATACAGTCCTGGATGGAGGATGCTGAGACTTGTAGTTCTGCAGCTGTCTGCTATCCTGCATACACTAGTGGATGGAGAATGCTGAGCCTTGTAGTTCTGCTTTCCCTGCTGCTCCCTCGAGCATACAGTCCTGGATGGAGCATGCTGAGCCTAGTAGTTCTGCAGCTGTCTCCTCTCCTGCATACACTAGTGGATGGAGCATGCTGAGCCTTGTAGTTCTGCAGCTGTCTGCTCTCCTGCATACACTAGTGGATAGAGTATGCTGAGCTTTGTAGTTCTGCTCCCCCTGCCGCTCCCTCCAGCATACAGTCTTGGATGGAGCATGCTGAGCCTTTAGTTCTGCAGCTGTCTGCTCTCCTGCATACACTAATGGAGAATGTAGAACAGATTGAATAAGGAAAATTACATCAGATCTTTTCTTTTTTCTTCACAAATCTTAAATGGCATTGTTCACTGATAAAAAAAAGTATAAAAATACAGTGAATAAAAATGCAGCAAAACGCAGCCAAAAACCCCCCAATTCGCGGTAAAAATGCATGCGTTTTTTTATACAATATGCTTTTTTGTGAGTTTTTAGCGGCCAGAAATGCAGTGTTTTTGATGCCACAAAAAAATGTTAGGTGCGCACATACCCTTATGTCCAGTTATAGGTCCGCTTTAAGGTCGATTCAGACGGTTGTTGAGAAAATCGGTTGTCACTTCCACAATCTGAGTTGGGTTTATAAATACACAGCTAGGTGAAGGATTGCTGCAACCAGGTCATTATGGCCTCAATCCCATCATACAAAAATGAAATTCTCCATGTCGGCTGCAGGTGGAAGGATGAGCAGCGTTACATTCTCATTGTAACGAACAGCAGTTCCTTCTCAAAGTCAGTTAATACAGCTACGAGGAGATTGAATATAGTCTGTGTGGGAGGAAGATTGCTGCAGAGGCGGTGAGAAGACATATTCCAGGATAATTTAGGGATTAGCAGATATATCGTATGCTAAATGCTATAACACCCAACTAACACCCTATAAAGCACTCATATGTCATGTCCAAGGGGTGGCAAGTGGAAGCATGATCTTTGTCAATTAGCAGGATTATACGACTACATAGGATTTAATGGATCGAAGAACATGCGGTTTGGTTTCTGCATAAGTTTATTAGAAGCTTTAAGTAAAGCTGGGTACGCACATCCGCCACAGGGGAATTTTTTCAATATTTCCTGCCTCCTAAAGGGGAAATCTGTCTCGAAATCTGTTTAAAAGAAATGACTAAATTATCATGAAGTCGCGACATTCAGGACTTTATGATATCGAGGTGACAACCCCCTAGGAACTGTTCTTGTTCCCAGAAAGAGATAAAGTCACTTGACAAGGCTATACAAAAGAGAGTTGTAAGAAATTCATAATTTTCCAAAGTTCCAAAGGTGGCAATACTGGATATACACCGTGTGCAGAATTATTAGGCAAGTTGTATTTTAGAGGATTTTTTTTATTATTGATCAACAATTATGTTCTCAATCAACCCAAAAGACCCATATACAGTTAGGTCCAGAAATATTTGGACAGTGACACAAGTTTTGTTATTTTAGCTGTTTACAAAAACATGTTCAGAAATACAATTATATATATAATATGGGCTGAAAGTGCACACTCCCAGCTGCAATATGAGAGTTTTCACATCCAAATCGGAGAAAGGGTTTAGGAATCATAGCTCTGTAATGCATAGCCTCCTCTTTTTCAAGGGACCAAAAGTAATTGGACAAGGGACTCTAAGGGCTGCAATTAACTCTGAAGGCGTCTCCCTCGTTAACCTGTAATCAATGAAGTAGTTAAAAGGTCTGGGGTTGATTACAGGTGTGTGGTTTTGCATTTGGAAGCTGTTGCTGTGACCAGACAACATGCGGTCTAAGGAACTCTCAATTGAGGTGAAGCAGAACATCCTGAGGCTGAAAAAAAAGAAAAAATCCATCAGAGAGATAGCAGACATGCTTGGAGTAGCAAAATCAACAGTCGGGTACATTCTGAGAAAAAAGGAATTGACTGGTGAGCTTGGGAACTCAAAAAGGCCTGGGCGTCCACGGATGACAACAGTGGTGGATGATCGCCGCATACTTTCTTTGGTGAAGAAGAACCCGTTCACAACATCAACTGAAGTCCAGAACACTCTCAGTGAAGTAGGTGTATCTGTCTCTAAGTCAACAGTAAAGAGAAGACTCCATGAAAGTAAATACAAAGGGTTCACATCTAGATGCAAACCTTTCATCAATTCCAAAAATAGACAGGCCAGAGTTAAATTTGCTGAAAAACACCTCATGAAGCCAGCTCAGTTCTGGAAAAGTATTCTATGGACAGATGAGACAAAGATCAACCTGTACCAGAATGATGGGAAGAAAAAAGTTTGGAGAAGAAAGGGAACGGCACATGATCCAAGGCACACCACATCCTCTGTAAAACATGGTGGAGGCAACGTGATGGCATGGGCATGCATGGCTTTCAATGGCACTGGGTCACTTGTGTTTATTGATGACATAACAGCAGACAAGAGTAGCCGGATGAATTCTGAAGTGTACCGGGATATACTTTCAGCCCAGATTCAGCCAAATGCCGCAAAGTTGATCGGACGGCGCTTCATAGTATAGATGGACAATGACCCCAAGCATACAGCCAAAGCTACCCAGGAGTTCATGAGTGCAAAAAAGTGGAACATTCTGCAATGGCCAAGTCAATCACCAGATCTTAACCCAATTGAGCATGCATTTCACTTGCTCAAATCCAGACTTAAGACGGAAAGACCCACAAACAAGCAAGACCTGAAGGCTGCGGCTGTAAAGGCCTGGCAAAGCATTAAGAAGGAGGAAACCCAGCGTTTGGTGATGTCCATGGGTTCCAGACTTAAGGCAGTGATTGCCTCCAAAGGATTCGCAACAAAAAATTGAAAATAAAAATATTTTGTTTGGGTTTGGTTTATTTGTCCAATTACTTTTGACCTCCTAAAATGTGGAGTGTTTGTAAAGAAATGTGTACAATTCCTACAATTTCTATCAGATATTTTTGTTCAAACCTTCAAATTAAACGTTACAATCTGCACTTGAATTCTGTTGTAGAGATTTCATTTCAAATCCAATGTGGTGGCATGCAGAGCCCAACTCGCGAAAATTGTGTCACTGTCCAAATATTTCTGGACCTAACTGTATATCAAAACTTAGTATTTTTAGAAGTTAGAGTGTGTTTTTTTTAGATTTGGCTATCTTAGGAGGATATCTGTTTGTGCAGGTAACTACTACTGTGCAGAATTATTAGGCAACTTATTAAAAACCAAATATATTCCCATCTCACTTGTTTATTTTCACCAGGTAAACCAATATAACGGCACAAAATTTAGAAAAAAACATTTCTGACATGCAAAAACAAAACCCAAAAAAATTAGTGACCAAGATAGCCACCTTTCTTTATGAAGACACTCAGCAGCCGACCATCCATAGATTCTGTCAGTTGCTTGATCTGTTTACGATCAACATTGCGTGCAGCAGCCACCACAGCCTCCAGACACTGTTCTGAGAGGTGTACTGTTTTCCCTCCCTGTAGATCTCACATTTTATGAGGGACCACAGGTTCTCTATGGGGTTCAGATCAGGTGAACAAGGGGGCCATGTCATTATTTTTTCATCTTTTCGACCTTTACTGGCCAGCCACGCTGTGGAGTAGTTGGATGCATGAGATAGAGCATTGTCCTGCATGAAAATCATGTTTTTCTTGAACGATACCGACTTCTTCCTGTACCACTGCTTAAAGAAGTTGTCTTCCAGAAACTGGCAGTAGGTCTGGGAGTTGAGCTTCACTCCATCCTCAACCCGAAAAGGTCCCACAAGTTCATCTTTGATGATACCAGCCCATACCAGTACCCCACCTCCACCTTGCTGCGTCTGAGTCAGAGTGGAGCTCTCTGCCCTTTACTGACCCAGCGTCTGGCCCATCCATCTGGCCCATCAAGAGTCACTCTCATTTCATCAGTCCATAAACCTTTGAAAAATCAGTCTTAAGATATTTCTTGGCCAAGTATTGATGTTTTAATTTATGTTTCTTGTTCAAAGGTGGTGGTGTTTCAGCCTTCCTTACCTTGGCCATGTCCCCGAGTATGGCACACCTTGTGCTTTTTGATACTCCAGTAATGTTGCAGCTCTGAAATATGGCCAGACTGGTGACAAATGGCATCTTGGCAGCTTCACGCCTGATTTTCCTCAATTTATTGGCAGTTATTTTGCGCCTTTTTTGCCCAACACGCTGCTTGCGACCCTGTTGGCTATTTGCCATGAAACGCTTGATTGTTCGGTGATCACGCTTCAAAAGTTTGACAATTTCAAGACTGCTGCACCCCTCTGCAAGACATCTCACAATTTTGGACTTTTCAGAGCCCGTCAAATCTCTCTTCTGACCCATTTTGCCAAAGGAAAGGAAGTTGCCTAATAATTAAGCACACCTTACAGTATATAGGGTGTTGCTGTCATTACACCGCACCCCTCCTCATTACAGAGATGCACATCACCTGATTTGCTTAATTAGTAGTTGGCTCTCAAGCATACACAGCTTGGAGTAGGACGACATGTATAAAAAGTATCATGTGATCAAAATACTCATTTGCCTAATAATTCTGCACACAGTGTAAAGATCCCTATCCACACTGGAGTAAGGTCGGAAGATATTAACTGCAGTACCAACCATCTAATGTAGATTGGGTCTCTGGACTACCACAACAGATGATTTTATTGGAGAGAAAGATCGAACTTTAGAGCAATCACTGTCGGGGGCGCGGTTACATGTGCAACTCACTATGCACAAAGCGATGACTAAAGCCGCTCCGGACTGTCTCTATGACTGAAAGCCCGATGCTGCCAGGAGGAATAACCAGTATTACCCTCTAGATTAACCCCACATCTGCAGTTTTATACATGATCAGTGTTCGGGACGCCGTGGCCTTTAGCTGTATTCTCCCAGCAGAGAACACTCTCGTCTCAGCAGCATACATTGATAGTCTGCAGCTTGGGAAGCCACGCTGCATGTCAGTTTACACTGCAGAGAAAAAAAGCACAGTGGGCACGGGATTTCTATAAATCCCATCCATTGTGCTTCTACGGTTCAAAGTATTACTACGGTATTAACATGCCGATTAACCCCATATCTGCAGGTTGATAATAGCCTTATCTAACGTGACAGTTTCCCTTTAAATAAAGGAAAAAAAATATGAAATTTATTAAAAAAAAAAAAAAAATGAGACCCATAACTTTTTTGATTGTTGCTGCAGCTGTATGAAGACTTATTTTTTGCATGGGCAGCTGTAGTTTTTATTGGTACCATTTTGGCATGCATTCGACATTTCAATTTCTTTTTAGTACATTATAGGGGAGGGGTGCAAAGACAGAAGAACAGAAATTCAGAGTTTTTGCTTTATAGCATTTGTGAGCGAAATACACTCCTTCTATGCATTTTGAACTCCGAATTAATAAAATTTGTTTCACAAGCGCTCGGGAAATCAATACAGCACACACACTAAAGGGTGCTTTACACACTGTGACATCGCTAACGATATATCGTCGGGGTCATGTCGTTAGTGATGCACATCCAGCACCGTTAGCGACATCGCAGAGTGTGAAACCAAGGAGCAACGATCGCAAAAACGTCAAAACTCGTTGATCGTTAACACGTCGCTCCTTTTCATAATATCGTTGTTGGTGCATGCCGCTGGTTGTTCGTCGTTCCTGCGGCGTCACACATCGCTATGTGTGACACCGCAGGAACGACAAACATCTCCTTACCTGCGTCCTCCGGCAATGAGGAAGGAAGGAGGTGGGCAGCATGTTCCGGCCGCTCATCTCCGCCCCTCCTCTGCTATTGGGCGGCCGCTTAGTGACGCCGCAGTGACGTCGCTATGACGCCGAACACACCTCCCCCTTGAAGGAGGGATTGTTTGGCGGTCACAGCGACATCGCTGAAAAGGTATGTGCGTGTGACGCTGCCGTAGCGATAATGTTCGCTACGGCAGCGATCAACAAATGTCGCACGAACGACGGGAGCAGGTGCTATCGCACACGACATCGCTAGCAATCGCTAGCGATGCCGCAGCGTGTAAAGCACCCTTTAGTATGGTGTACTCAAAGAATTCTCCTTTATTAGTACATGTGACCATTTTATATAAGGTCACAGACAAAGGAAAGTCCCCTCTGAACTATGAACCAATAGGAGTAGTAGGGGCGTGAACGGAAATGTGAAACTTCACCGCCCATCAGCGTTAGCGCAACCTCATGACATCATTAGTTATAAGATAAGATGGAAACTATAAGAACAAAATGGATTCTGTTCTCTCACACATTTATAGTACAGGATGAATCATTTTCTGTTTGGTAGAGCAAAGTTTTGCGATCACAGCTATGCCAAATATATATCTATATATGTGTGTATGTCTGCTAAAGGAATCCGCACCGTCGCATTTACAATCACAAAATTTTGCACAGACGCCTCATGTGACTCATGGAACGTCATAGACTATGTTTTGACAGGAAAATTTAACCCTGCGCTTTACAGTTACTTTCCAAAAAAAGTGTCTCCATTAAAGTCATGGGAGCTGGGAACTACAGGTCATTAATAGGAGCTGTGCTTGGTTGCTATAGGAACAAAGGACATTCCTAGTATAAGAAGCTTATGTGTGAGGTAATATGATTTCTGTGGAGAGACAGACAGAGACAGACAGACAAAGACAGACAGACATAGGCACAGACAGACATAGGCACAGACAAGAGGCAGAGAAAGAGACAGAGAAAGAGACAAAAAGAGACAGGGAATGGGACAGACAGGTAAAGAGACAGACAAGGAAAGAGACAGACAGACAGAGGCAGACAGGAAAAAAACCAGACAGGGAAAGAGACAGACAGGGGAAAAAAGAAAACAGACAGAGACACACAGACAGGGAAATACACAGACAGAGACAGACAGACAGAGGCAGACAGGGAAAGAGACAGACAGAGAAAGAGACAGACAGGGAAATATACAAAGAGACAGCCAGGGAAAGTTACAGACAAAGAGACAGACAGAGAAAAAGACAAACAGACAAACAGAGACAGAGACAGACAGAAACACAGAGAAAGACAGACACAGACAGAGAGATAAAAAGAGACAGACAGACATAGGGATAAAAATAGACAGACAGAGACAGACACACAGATAGACAGAGACAGACCAGGAAAGAGACAGACAGAGAGAGACAGAGACAGACAGACAATAAAATACAGAGACATAGAGAGAAAGAGAGAGAGACAGAGAGAGAAAGAGATACAGAAACAGAGAGAGAGAGAGACAGATAGAGACAGAGAGAGACAGACAGACATAGACTGGGAGACAGACAGATACTATCCTGGGCAACACCGGGTACTACAGCTAGTATAGATAGAAATAATTTTATTTATTTAATAGTTTTTTTTAATTTGCTTATTTTAATTTTTTAACTTTCCCCTTATTTTTTTTAATCTCCACAGAGGACTTGCAGTTTATGGTGAAAATGACAGATTTCTATGAAGCCAGCCTGTGGCAGGTCTTCACAGGAGTACCAAGATGGTTGCAAAAGTAGGTCCCCGACTGCCAAGGCAATTGATCTTTACCCCATGATCACGTTGCAGTGGGGGAAGGCGATGGTTCCCTGAACGGGCACCTAAACAGGATCCTTCACAGTGACATTTAAGTGCACTACATACACTTGAGCCATACTATTCCGTCCCATGCCGTGAAGGGCTTTAAGGTTACTTTACTTTTTTGCCCAAAATTTAGTAAATAAAATGCCGTACTAGCTATTTACTTTATTACAGTGTTATTTTTTACTAATTTGGTGTTACACATTGTCTACTTCTCCATTCTCAACTAAAGCTAAAGTTAGAATGTTGCTGGTTTCCCGTTATCAGGGAGCAGTGCATTGTGGGAACTCATATGATTCAGTTGTAGAGCTGAGCGTTTTGGTCACATGTCCGACGACTGTGGGAGGAGCAAAAGTGGATGAATTCAAAAATATGATCTAAAATAACTAAAAATCAGTACAGGGGAAAAGAATTTTCACAGGTAGAAATTTTCCAGCAAATTTAAAACAGAACATCAAATAGTTATAGGTGGGCGTCACCTCAACTATTGTGTGAATGTCATCACAGGAAGGTGACATGAGCGAGGTGGTAGTTATATATAGATTATGGGCGGTTGTGTTTAATCAGTCATTTTTGGAGAGACTAGAGTTTGAAACACACCCCCCCCCCCCGAATTCCCAACACTGATTCTCGTAATATTTTTTTACGTTATTCACTCTTGTATATAATATTTTAATTTCTATGTAATATGTTATCTTTATTTGAGATTATAATTTATTCTGTAATTTTCAATCCAATACACTTTATTTATTTTTAAAAAAATTTTTTAAGCTCCACAAGGTTACTTCTGATCCTGATCACGTATGTGATTCACGCCTTTACTGCTGTGTTGCAATATATTAGTTCTGCCTTTTATCGCTTTCATGGCTGTGAGATATTTTCTTTCCTTCTCGTCTTTTGGGAGCCATAACTTTTTTTCTTTCATTCGAGGGCTTAATTATTAAGGGATAAGTTGTAATTTTAAACAATATTTTACTATAAAATGTAGTGGGGAAAAAACAGGGAAAAAAATTCCAATTGATGTGAAAAAAAAACAACAACTCAAATTCCCGCAAAGAATTTTTACGATAGAAGTAAATGGAAAGTTTCTTTTAGGTGTTTTTGAGCTTTTTTTCCAGGCATTTTTGGGAGCAGAACCACTCAAATAAACTAAGGGCGGCTTTGCACGTTGCAACATCGCACGTGCGATGTCGGTGGGGTCAAATTGAAAGTGACGCACATCCGGCGTCACTTTCGACATCGTTGTGTGTAAATCCTAGATGATATGATTAACGAGCGCAAAAGCGTCGTTATCGTATCATCGGTGCAGGCTCCGACTTTTTCATAATTACGCTGCCGCGACAGGTATGATGCTGTTCCTCGTTCCTGCGGCAGCACACATTGCTGTGTGTAAAGCCGCAGGAGCGAGTAACATCTCCTTACCTGCCGCCGGCGGCTCTACGGAAGGAAGGAGGTGGGCGGGATGTTTACATCCTGCTCATCTCCGCCCCTCCGCCGCTATTGGCCGCCTGCCGTGTGACGTCGCTATGACGCCGCACGACCCGCCCCCTTAGGAAGGAGGCTGGTCGCCGGCCAGAGCGACGGTCGCAGGGCAGGTGAGTGCATGTGAAGCTGGTGTAGCGATAATTTTCGCAACGCCAGCTATCACAAGATATCGTACCTGCGACGGGGGCGGGGACTATCGCGTGTGACATCGCAGCATCGGCTTGCGATGTCGCAACGTGCAAAGCCCGCCTAAGTGTGCACATACCTTAACAGATTTATTAGTTCTCTGGCTGCCTTAATCTAAGGCTGGAGTCACACTTGTCAGAGACTCGCACGAGTCTCACATCGCATCACCCGGCATGGCCACACACTCTCCTGACAGGAGTGGGTCAGCTGCATGTATTTCTATGCAGCTGAGATGCTCCTGTCAAGAGAGCTGCAGGCCATGTCGGGTGATGTGATGCACGAGTCTCTCAGAAGTGTGACTCCGGCCTAAAGATTAGAATTGATCGAATCTGCCAAAATACGGGATCGTCAGATCCCTGCCAGATTGAAAAAAAAATCCAGATCTTCTCCGGATTCCGGTGCCCATATAAGTTTATGGGGACCAGAATCTGGAGATTAGGGAGGGGTATAGGGGGTACGAGCGCGTGCGGTGTACTCACCCGAGGCTGTGTCATGGCAGCAATCTCCTTCCTTCACACTTTTCCCTTCTGGAGCCGACAATTCAATATTCATTGTTTTGCCCGTCCACCGGTGCGTGTAATTGGTTGCAGCTAGATGCGCCCCCATTCTGAGTGTCAGCATGTCAGCTTACTGCAACCAATCACAGGCGGCAGGACGGCCGTTGGGTGCAAGTGTCTGTGGGTCAGTATCGTGAACGTGAATGTGTTTCAGAAACACATGCATGTTCCTGTCAGAAGTGTGTGGCTGTGCCGGTGATGCGCTGTCAGACTCGTACAAGTCTCACATGACATCTGCCAGCACAGCTTGCACTCTCTGAACATAAGCGTGCATGTAAACAGAAATACATGCGCACTCCTGTCAGAAGTGTGTGCGGCTGTGCCGGTGATGCGCTGTCAGACTCGTACAACTCTGACATGACATCAGCCGGCATAGCCTGTGCTCTCTGAGTATGAGCGTGCATGTACACAGAAACACATGCACACTTCTGTCAGAAGTGTGCATGGTTGTGCCGGTGATGCGCCTTTTTTTTTATTATTTAAATAAATAATTTTATTAAAAAAACGACGTGCGATCCCCCTAATTTTCATCCCAAGCAATGATAACGTCGGCTGAAGGCTGGTATTCTCCGCCCGCAGCCGCCCGGTATTGCCGCATCTATTAGATGTTACAATCCTGATGCTTTACTGGCTCTTCTTGATGGCCCTGGAGTGGTGGCAATCAGGGTAATAATGGGTTAATAGCAGTGCACAGCTGCTACTAAACCCTAGATTAGTGATGGCACAGGCGGCTACGAGATATCTGCATCACACTAACCTGTAAGTGAATGTAAATAAACACAAACACAGAGAAAAATCCTTTATTTGGAATAGAGAATAAAACGCAGCCTCCTTCACCTCCTTATTAACCCCCAACACCCTGCAGGTCTGGCGTAATCCACACGAGGTCCCACACCGCTTCAGCTCTGCTCCATAGCCAGCAGCCATAGAGCACGACCGCTGGCTGTGCAGACAATGACTGCGCCGCGATGACTGCACGGCAGGCAGATACTGTCACAGGCTGGGGGCGCAGTCTGCCTGCAACCAATTACAGACGAGAGGACGGTCAATGGGCGGGGAAAGCACAGAAAGCTGTGTGTATACAATGCACAGTACAGGAAGTGAATGCGTGACCCGGAAGCAGTGTGCCGCCATGACACCGAGTCTTGATAAGTATGAAACACTGTTTTATTTCTGTTTTTCTTTATTTTTTAATGATTTTCCCCAGTGCCGCATCCGGATCGTGCACCCGGAATCCCGGATCCGGATCGTGCACCCGGAAATCTTTTAAACCGCGAGGATCCGGACTTTGACAGTTCGGATCCGCTCAGCCTTACTAAAGATACTTTTGTATCTGTTCTGCTCTGACCCAAAGATCAGATTACGGGATCACTAGTGAGGTCTAAATTGAATAAGGGTACTTTCACACATCCGGTTTTTCTTCTGCGGCACAATCCGGCACTTTGCAGGAAAATCGCAACCGGTTTTTTTTGCTGCCGGTTGCGATTTTCCTGCATAGACTTTAATTAGTGCCGCATTGTGCCGCATGGCCCTGCGTTCCATCCGGTTTTTGCCGCATGCGGCATATTTAGCCGATGCGGCGGCCGGATGGAACGTTGCCTGGCACGTTTTTTCGTGCGGCAAAAAAAACCGCATCGCGCCGCATTCGGCCGATGCGGCGCATCTCTCAATGCATGCCTATGGCGGCCGGATGCGGCGCGATGCGGCAAATACCGCATTCGGCCGCCGCATGCGGTTTTTGCCACTGCGCATGCTCAGTAGCATGCCGCAAGCGGCAAAAACCGGGCGGGCCGCAAAGGAAAAACTTATGCAAAGGATGCGGTGTTTTCACCGCATCCGTTGCATAGCTTGCACAGCCGGATTGAGCCGCAGGGCTCAAGCCGGATGTGTGAAAGTAGCCTTAGGCGTTATAGTTAACGAGTGCTCAGAGAAAGGAAATGCACACTTGTTGTGAGCAAAATTAGTTTGTGTTTATTTACCTGTGCAAGCATAATTTATACCACTTACAAACCAATGTAAGGCTATGTGCCCACGGGACAATGTACCCGCGGATTTTGCAGCAGAAAACTTGCGTATTTATCTTGATTTTCTAGATAAATCCGCGGGTTTATTCACGTACAGACACTCCCCATGTTACCCTATCGGATTTGGGGAGTGCTGTATCAATGCTGCGGTATGTGCGGCTGCGGAATATGCTGCGGATTTTTCGCAGCCGCACGTAACTGCATGTCAATTATTCATGCGGAAATATCTGCGGAATTTCCGCTCCTCCACTATGGAGACAGAGGCCGGGGTTTTTGCAGGAATTCTGCACAAAATCCGCACTGTTTACGCAGGTTTACCGCAACAACTCCGCAGAAATACCGCAGCAATGCATAGCTGCGGATTTCGTGAAGCAGCTGCGGAAAACCTGCGGACAAACCTGCAGCAAAGTCTGCGGGTACGTTGACCCGTGGGCACATAGTCTTAAGCGGGCTTTACACACTGCGATATCGGTCCCGATATCGCTAGTGTGGGTACCCGCCCCCATCTGTTGCGCGACACGGGCAAATCGCTGCCCATGCCGCACAACATCGCCCAGAGCCGTCACACATACTTACCTGTCCGGCGACGTCGCTGTGACCGGCGAACCGCCTCCTTTCTAAGGGGGGCGGTCCGTGCGGCGTCACAGCGACGTCACTGAAGCGTCACTGAACCGCCGCCCAATAGCAGCGGAGGGGCGGAGATGAGCGGCATGTAACATCCCGCCCACCTCCTTCCTTCTGCATAGCAGCCGGGAGGCAGGTAAGGAGAGCTTCCTCGTTCCTGCCGCGTCACACGGAGCGATGTGTGCTGCCGCAGGAACGAGGAACAACTTCGTTACTGCTGCAGTAACGATTTTTAAGAATGGACCTTCATGTCACCGATGAGCGATTTTGCACGTTTTTGCAACGATGCAAAATCGCTTATCGGTGTCACACGCAACGGCATCGCTAATGCGGCCGGATGTGCGTCACAAATTCCGTGACCCCAACGAGTTCGCATTAGCAATGTCGCAGCGTGTAAAGCCCCCTTTACACTGCATGAAATGTTTCCATTGAAAGTACACCAGTTGCCCCCCTCCTCTCAGACATACGTCAAATATGACCTAGAAGTCTCAGAGACTTGCACATGAGATAAGAAAATAATAAAACAAAAATGAAACCTTGAATATGAGACTGAGACTGGTATATACTAAACAAAATATACTAAATTCACTAATACGGTATTAAAAATATAGAATATAGAAATATAGAAAACTATTAACCCTTCTATATCAAAAATAAGGTGATACTGACTTCAATCCCCACAATTTCTCGGCAAACTGCGGCACATGGTTAAGAGCTAATGTTGTTCACTCCAGAAAATAAATGATCTTTGCCCCAATTTTCTTGAGATAATTAGTTGGTAACCTCCTCCAGGGTGGTATATATATATATATATATATATATATATATATATATATATATATATATATGTATATATAGTTATTGTTTCATGCAAATTAGACACCTGTCAGCTGTCCGCGTTCTACTTTTCTGCATTTATCACAGGCTGATTGGTTTACAATTAGTGAGTATTTAGTTTCTGATACAATTAGTGTTGGGATCTGAATGTTAATTCCTTCCTGGGAGTAGAGTCTTACAGATTACAAAATGAAATGAGAAACACAAACATTTTTTAAAGTGAACCTATCACGTCCCCAGATGATATTAAACTGAAAATATGGGGTTATTCTACAGGTTAATAACGTTCTGAAGCTGCCAATATACTGCAGGGCTACTGGGAGGAAATTAAGTTTATTCCTCCAGGCAGCCTCAGGTTTTCAGTCACAGAGGCGCAATCGGCCCAGCTTCAGTCAGTATATGGTGAGCGGCGGCTGCAACCAAGCCCCAGCACTGACTGAAGGTTAATAGAATTTGGGGATGTGACAGGTTCCCTTTAAGTCTTAACCAAACTGTTATCACAAATGTTGAAGGTGTTCATGAGCTAAACCCTTATCTACCACCACCCCATAATCAGCGTCTACACACAATTGATAAAAAAGTTACACGCTTCATTGATGTGGCAAAAATATATGGGTTTTGGCAGCCATTCTGCCTCTGTCCAACCTTTGTGACTTGCTGTGGTCCTCTACCAAAAGTCCAAGATTAGTGCTCTTATCAATTCTAATAAGAAAACCACTCTCTCCCTCTTTCTTCCTTTCAAAATTTCTTCACTGCACCCGCTAATTCACCCCATCAATCTATCCTCTTTATTTCCATGCTGTTCCACCCATTTTCTCACCTACATTTGGGTGAGATAAAGCTCAAATGTGGACCTCACATTGTCCACCGCGATGTGACTAATGCTATTTTCCATAGTACCCTCTCTACTCTCGACTAGTGATGGCTGAACCTGAACTGTAAAGTTTGGGGTCAATACTGGACATAATGAGTTGATACACACGGCACTTCTGGGGTGGTGCTCAAGTAGGGTCCAAAACCGTCTCAAGTAGATGTAGAAACTTGGCACTCAAGATAAATGCGAATAGTGGTCTTTTATTGAGAAAAACGTATGTATACAATATATGTGACCTTGTTATTTTTCAGGGCTGCTCTGATCAGTGTGACGAGACAAGTTGTGATTGGAAGATGTAGACATGAAGGTCTGACCAGATGGAAAAGAAACAACAGAAAGCTAATCAGGTGAGATGTCAGCGGTAAGTCCTGAATGGAAATATTAATTCTGTTGGAGGTATGCTATATTTGTTAAATCCCTTAGGCCACATTCTCATATTTGCATGATACGTCCGTGTGATGCCAGAATTTTTTATCGCACGGCACACAGACTCAGTGTTTCATAGATTCATTCACATATCCGTGAAAATCATGGATCCGAGAATGAGATCTGCGAGACTCAGAGCAGGTCCTGTTCTAATCCGATTATGAGGAACACGACATACTCAATAGGTCTGCGTAAAAAATCAAGCAGCACACCGACACTGCACACGGATGCAGGAATGTAGCCTTATTATGTTTAGCACAGTCTATTAGTATTTAGTGTACTCCCTATGTAAAGCACCGTCCTTAATTACATAGTTTCCTCTTTTATTATGTATAAAACCATTCCTTATTAACATTTCCTCTAGTTATATATGACGCTGTCCTTTATTATTTTGCGTCCTCTCTTGTTAAGTATAGCACCGTCCCTTATTATTTAGTGTCCTCTCATTATGTATAGCACCATCCCTTATTTAGTGTCCTCACTTGTTATGTTTAGCACTGTCCCTTATTATTTAGCATCCTCTCGTTATGTATAGCACTGTCCCTTATTTAGTGTCCTCACTCGTTATGTATAGCCCCGTCCCTTATTTGGCGTCCTCACTTGTTATGTATAGCACTGTCCCTTATTATTTAGCATCCTCTCATTATGTATAGCACCGTCCCTTATTGAGAGTCCTCTCATTATGTATAGCACCGTTCATTATTATTTAGCGTCCTCTCCTCTTATATAAAGCAGTGTCTCTTATTAATTAGTGTCCTCTGTTGTTATGTATAGCACCGTCCCTTAGGCCTTACTCAGTATTTTTGCATCAGTGTTTGTTTACAGAGAAAAACTATAATTGAAGGATTAACACCTGTCTGTGTTTTAGAGAAACCCCTGGTTTTGGCATAGAAATACTGATGTAATACTAATGAAAATATTGAAATACTAATCAAAAATACTAACGTGCGAATGAGGCTTTACATAGCATATTCTCATTAATTTTGTTAATCACAGCGCCCTTTCTTTACTATATAATCCTCTCTTGTTAGATACAAAATTATTGCTAATGGAGCAGCATCTAACCAGAAAACCAGATCCTCAGCTCCTTTATTAGGAAAGAAGCTTTACCATATTCCATCAACAGTTAGTTCAGTTTATATCTAACAAGAGAAGACGCTATGAAATAAAAAGAGGGCACAGTAAATAACAAAAATAATAGGAGGAATTCGATATGTAAAGGCCGCTTTACACACTGCGATATCGTGACCGATATCGCTAGCGTGGGTACCCGCCAACCATCGGTTGTGCGACATGGGCAAATCGCTGCCCGTGGCGCACAACATCGCCCAGACCCGTCACACTACTTACCTGCCCTGCGACGTCGCTGTGACCAGCGAAACGCCTCCTTTCTATGGGGGCGGTTCGTTCAGCGTCACAGCGACGTCACAGCTGCGTCACTGTACCGCCGCCCAATAGAAGCGGAGGGGCGGAGATGAGCGGGCCGAACATCCCGCCCACCTCCTTCCTTCGGCATTGCGGGCGGGAGGCAGGTAAGGAGAGCTTCGTTGTTCCTGTGGTGTCACACGGAGCGATGTGTGCTGCCGCAGGAACGAGGAACAACTTCGCTACTGCTGCAGCAACGATATTAGAGAATGGACCCCCATGTCATCGATGAGCGATTTTGCACGTTTTTGCAACGATGTAAAATCGCTAAAAGGTGTCACACGCAACGGCATCGCTAAAGCGACGGGATGAGCGTCACTAATTACGTGACCCCAACGAGATCGCTTGAGCGATGTCGCAGCCTGTAAAGCGGCCTTTAGGTACAAACAAAAGAGGACACTATGTAATATATATATATGATATATACTGTACATATACTGTATATCTATGTCTGAAGCGTTGTCACTATAAAATGAGAAGGGCCCAGACAATTTATTGCACAGGGGCTATTAACTATTGAAAAACTCCACCAATAGCCCCCTGACCCATCGCATATAAAGGATCGCAGGGACCCCTCTATGCTTCTTTGGGTCTATCCAGGCCTTCATCACTAATTTTGTAAAAGACCATACTATGGAGGAATATTATGATTTCCCACCCCTAGAATTCATTTTGATGGGAAATCATAATGCTCCATAGTATGGTATATAAAATTATTGAGGACGGGACAATAGCACGGGCCACACAAAAAGAAAACAAAAAAGCAACATTTAACATTTTAGAGTAAAATGCTGGGGGGTTTTTGTCTACGGAGTAACAATTATAGAATCATATGATAAACACATCCAGTGGCCACTTCTGTCATTTTGTTCCAGTAACTAACACTAAAGCTTCTTAAGGCCGCTTTACACGCTGCGACATCGCTAGCGATTGCAAGCGATGTCGCGAGCGATAGCACCCGCCCCCGTCGTTCTTGCGATATGTGGTGATTGCTGCCGTAGCAAGCAATATCGGTACGGCAGCCTTACACGCACATACCTCCTTAGCTACGTTGCTGTTGCTGCCGAACAATCCGTCCTTCAAGGGGGAGGTGCGTTTGGCGTCACAGCGGCGTCACAAAGCGGCCGCCCAATAGAAGCGGAAGGGTGGAGATGAGCGGCCGGAACATGCCGCCCACCTCCTTCCTCCCTCATTGCCGGTGGACGCAGGTAAGGAGATGTTCGTCGTTCCTGTGGTGTCACACATAGCGATGTGTGATGCTGCAGGAACGACGAACAACCAGCGGCATGCACCACCAATGATTGATGAACCGCTTCATTGATGTGGCAAAAATATATGGGTTTTGGCAGCCATTGGGCCTCTGTCCAACCTTTGTGACTTGCTGTGGTCCTTTACCAAAAGTCCAAGATTAGTGCCCTTATCTTATTAATTCTAATAAGAAAACCACTCTCTCCCTCTTTCTTCCTTTCAAAATTTCTTCACTGCACCCGCTAATTCACCCCATCAATCTATCCTCTCTATTTCCATGCTGTTCCACCCATTTTCTCACCTACATTTGGGTGAGATAAAGCTCAAATGTGGACCTCACATTGTCCACCGCGATGTGACTAATGCTATTTTCCATAGCACCCTCTCTACTCTCAGCTAGGATGGCTGAACCTGAACTGTAAAGTTTGGGGTCAATACTGGACATAATGAGTTGATACACACGGCACTTCTGGGGTGGTGCTCAAGTAGGGTCCAAAACCGTCTCAAGTAGTGTAGAAACTTGGCACTCAAGATAAATGTGAATAGTGGTCTTTTATTGAGAAAAACGTATGTATACAATATATGTGACCTTGTTATTTTTCAGGGCTGCTCTGGTCAGTGTGACGAGACAAGTTGTGATTGGAAGATGAAAACATGAAGGTCTGACCAGATGGAGAAGAAACAACAGAAAGCTAATCAGGTGAGATGTCAGCGGTAAGTCCTGAATGGAAATATTAATTCTGTTGGAGGTATGCTATATTTGTTAAATCCCTTAGGCCACATTCTCACATTTGCATGATACGTCCGTGTGATGCCAGAATTTTTTATCGCACGGCACACAGACTCAGAGTTTCATAGATTCATTCACATATCCGTGAAAATCATGGATCCGAGAATAAGATCTGCGAGACTCAGAGCAGGTCCTGTTCTAATCCGATTATGAGGAACACGACATACTCAATAGGTCTGCATAAAAAATCAAGCAGCACACCGACACTGCACACGGATGCAGGAATGTAGCCTTATTATGTTTAACACAGTCTATTAGTATTTAGTGTACTCCCTATGTAAAGCACCATCCTTAATTAAAAAAATTGTTTAAAAGAACAGAGAGTCCTCAGTGGTTGATACCTTTTAATGGCTAACTGAAAAGATGGTAATAATTGCAAGCTTTCTTAATTACATAGTTTCCTCTTTTATAATGTATAAAACCATCCCTTATTAACATTCCCTCTAGTTATATATGACGCTGTCCTTTATTATTTTGCGTCCTCTCTTGTTAAGTATAGCACCGTCCCTTATTATTTAGTGTCCTCTCATTATGTATAGCACCATCCCTTATTTAGTGTCCTCACTTGTTATGTATAGCCCCGTCCCTTATTTAGTGTCCTCACTTGTTATGTATAGCCCCGTCCCTTATTTAGTGTCCTCAGTTGTTATGTATAGCACCGTCCCTTATTGAGAGTCCTCTCCTCTTATGTAAAGCAGTGTCTCTTATTAATTAGTGTCCTCTCTTGTTATGTATAGCACCGTCCCTTAGGCCTTACTCAGTATTTTTACATCAGTGTTTGTTTACAGAGAAAAACTATAATTGAAGGATTAACACCTGTCTGTATTTTAGGGGTACTTTGCACGTTGCGTCATCGCTACTCCGATATCATCGGGGTCAAATCGAAAGTGACGCACATCCGGCGCCGGTAACGACTTCGCAACGTGCAAAGCCTAGATGCGCGCCGATAAACGATCGCAAAATAGTCGAAAAGTGATGATCTGTGTAGCGTCGGTCATTTTCATAATGTCGCACCAATAGGAGATACGATGTTGTTCCTCGTTCCTGCGGCAGCATACATCGCTGTGTGTGAAGCCGCAGGAGCGAGCAACATCTCCTTACCTGCCTCCACCGGCTATGCGGAAGGAAGGAGGTGGGCGGGATGTTTACGTCCCGCTCATCTCCGCCCCTCCGCTTCTATTGGCCGCCTGCCGTGTGACGTTGCTGTGACGCCGCACAACCCGCCCCCTTAGGAAGGAGGCGGGTCGCCAGCCAGAGCGACGTCGCAGGGCAGGTAAGTGCGTGTGAAGCTGCCGTAGCGATAATGTTCGCTACGCCAGCTATCACAAGATATTGCATGTGCGATGGGGGCGGGTGCTATCGCGCTCGGCATCGCTAGCCGATGCTAGCGATGTCGCAACGTGCAAAGTACCCCTTAGAGAAACCCCTGGTTTTGGCATAGAAATACTGATGTAATACTAATGAAAATATTGAAATACTAATCAAAAATACTAACGTGCAAATGAGGCTTTACATAGCATATTCTCATTAATTTTGTTAATCACAGCACCCTTTCTTTACTATATAATCCTCTCTTGTTAGATACAAAATTATTGCTGATGCAGCGGCATCTAACCAAAAGATCAGATCCTCAGCTCCTTTATTAGGAAAGAAGCTTTACCATATTCCATCAGCAGTTAGTTCAGTTTATATCTAACAAGAGAAGACACTATGAAATAAAAAGAGGGCACAATAAATAACAAAAATAATAGGAGGAATTTGATATGTAAGGTACAAACAAAAGAGGACACTATGTAATATATACAGTTAGGTCCAGAAATATTTGGACAGTGACACAATTTTCGCGAGTTGGGCTCTGCATGCCACCACATTGGATTTGAAATGAAACCTCTACAACAGAATTCAAGTGCAGATTGTAACGTTTAATGTGAAGGTTTGAACAAAAATATCTGATAGAAATTGTAGGAATTGTCACATTTCTTTACAAACACTCCACATTTTAGGAGGTCAAAAGTAATTGGACAAATAAACCAAACCCAAACAAAATATTTTTATTTTCAATATTTTGTTGCGAATCCTTTGGAGGCAATCACTGCCTTAAGTCTGGAACCCATGGACATCACCAAACGCTGGGTTTCCTCCTTCTTAATGCTTTGCCAGGCCTTTACAGCCGCAGCCTTCAGGTCTTGCTTGTTTGTGGGTCTTTCCGTCTTAAGTCTGGATTTGAGCAAGTGAAATGCATGCTCAATTGGGTTAAGATCTGGTGATTGACTTGGCCATTGCAGAATGTTCCACTTTTTTGCACTCATGAACTCCTGGGTAGCTTTGGCTGTATGCTTGGGGTCATTGTCCATCTGTACTATGAAGCGCCGTCCGATCAACTTTGCGGCATTTGGCTGAATCTGGGCTGAAAGTATATCCCGGTACACTTCAGAATTCATCCGGCTACTCTTGTCTGCTGTTATGTCATCAATAAACACAAGTGACCCAGTGCCATTGAAAGCCATGCATGCCCATGCCATCACGTTGCCTCCACCATGTTTTACAGAGGATGTGGTGTGCCTTGGATCATGTGCCGTTCCCTTTCTTCTCCAAACTTTTTTCTTCCCATCATTCTGGTACAGGTTGATCTTTGTCTCATCTGTCCATAGAATACTTTTCCAGAACTGAGCTGGCTTCATGAGGTGTTTTTCAGCAAATTTAACTCTGGCCTGTCTATTTTTGGAATTGATGAATGGTTTGCATCTAGATGTGAACCCTTTGTATTTACTTTCATGGAGTCTTCTCTTTACTGTTGACTTAGAGACAGATACACCTACTTCACTGAGAGTGTTCTGGACTTCAGTTGATGTTGTGAACGGGTTCTTCTTCACCAAAGAAAGTATGCGGCGATCATCCATCACTGTTGTCATCCGTGGACGCCCAGGCCTTTTTGAGTTCCCAAGCTCACCAGTCAATTCCTTTTTTCTCAGAATGTACCCGACTGTTGATTTTGCTACTCCAAGCATGTCTGCTATCTCTCTGATGGATTGTTTCTTTTTTTTCAGCCTCAGGATGTTCTGCTTCACCTCAATTGAGAGTTCCTTAGACCGCATGTTGTCTGGTCACAGCAACAGCTTCCAAATGCAAAACCACACACCTGTAATCAACCCCAGACCTTTTAACTACTTCATTGATTACAGGTTAACGAGGGAGACGCCTTCAGAGTTAATTGCAGCCCTTAGAGTCCCTTGTCCAATTACTTTTGGTCCCTTTAAAAAGAGGAGGCTATGCATTACAGAGCTATGATTCCTAAACCCTTTCTCCGATTTGGATGTGAAAACTCTCATATTGCCGCTGGGAGTGTGCACTTTCAGCCCATATTATATATATAATTGTATTTCTGAACATGTTTTTGTAAACAGCTAAAATAACAAAACTTGTGTCACTGTCCAAATATTTCTGGACCTAACTGTATATGAATATACTGTATATCTATGTCTGAAGCGTTGTCACTATAAAATGAGAAGGGCCCAGACAATTTATTGCACAGGGGCTATTAACTATTGAAAAACTCCACCAATAGCCCCCTGACCCATCGCATCTAAAGGATCGCAGGGACCCCTCTATGCTTCTTTGGGTCTATCCAGGCCTTCATCACTAATTTTGTAAAAGACCATACTATGGAGGAATATTATGATTTCCCACCCCTAGAATTCATTTTGATGGGAAATCATAATGCTCCATAGTATGGTATATAAAATTATTGAGGACGGGACAATAGCGCGGGCCACACAAAAAGAAAACAAAAAAGCAACATTTAACATTTTAGAGTAAAATGCTGGGGGTTTTTTGTCTACGGAGTAACAATTATAGAATCATATGATAAACACATCCAGTGGCCACTTCTGTCATTTTGTTCCAGTAACTGATACTAAAGCTTCTTAAGGGTGCTTTACACGCTGCGACATCGCTAGCGATTGTAAGTGATGTCGCTAGCGATAGCACCCGCCCCGTCCTTGCGATATGTGGTGATCGCTGCCGTAGTGAACAATATTGCTATAACAGCGTCACACGCACATACCTGCTTAGCGACGTCGCTGTTGCTGTCGAACAATCCCTCCTTCAAGTGGAAGGTGCGTTCGGCGTCACAGCGACGTCACAGCGGCGTCACTAAGCGGCCGCCCAATAGAAGCGGAGGGGTGGAGATGAGCGGCTGGAATATCCAGCCCACCTCCTTCCTCCCTCATTGCCGGTGGACGCAGGTAAGGAGATGTTCGTCGTTCCTGTGGTGTCACACACAGCGATGTATGATACCGCAGGAACGACGAACTACCGGCGGCATGCACCACCAATGATATTATGAAAAGGAGCGACGTGTCAACGATCAACCATTTTTGACGTTTTTGCGATCGTTGATCGTCGCTCCTTGGTGTCACACGCTGCGATGTCGCTAACAACGCCGGATGTGCGTCACTAACGACGTAACCCCGACGATATATCGTTAGCGATGTCGCAGTGTGTAAAGCACCCTTTAGAATGTTATATTTCTTTAAAAAGAAGAATGTCCGCTGAGAAATATTCTAACCCATATCCAGCCCCATCTTGAAATACAGAATTCAGCAGCTAATTGGTCGATCATGTCACCTGACATGTTCTAGTGTTTCCGATTGGTCACTTCAGCCGTAGCCTTTAGATTTAAGTTTCTATGCTACAAATAAAAAACAGCTAAATAAAAGCACAAAAAGACACTAAGAAAAGTAAAAGCTTCCAGGTATCTTGATGACCACAAAGAAATATAATACCGTATTTTCCGGAGTATAAGACGACTTTTTAACCCATGAAAATATTCTCAAAAGTCGGGAGTCGTCTTATACGGCGGTGCACGGTGCCGTCGTTTACACACAATAAAAGATATTCTCACCTGTCCTCCGTTCCCGCGCTGCCTCCAACTGTTCCTTGCAGTCCGCAGGCACACAGAGCCCTCCGTGATAGCATCTGGTGTACGGAGCGGCCTCTGCAGGATGCCGTCATGGTTTTACTACTGTTGAATGCTTTACGGCACCACAAAGCATTCCCAGGGCCGCCGAGGCTGTCAGCGCTTTACTGCAGTTGAAATTGCTGAGGCTGTCAGCGCTTTACTGCAGTTGAATTGCTTTGTGGTGCCGTAAAACATTCAACTGTAGTTAAGCCATGACGACATCCTGTAGTGGCTGCTCTGTTCACGCTATCACGTAGTGTACCTGCGGACTGCAAGAAACAGCTAGAGGCACCGCAGGAATGGAGGACAGGTGAGAATCTCTTTTATTGTGTGTAAACAAAGGCATGATAGGGGGCAGAAGGGAACCAGCAGGAGGATGTTATTAAACAATGGGCTCGTTACTGCACGGAACATTACAGCAGGTGACATTACAGCAGGGGACATCACTAAACAATGGGCACATTACTCAAGTCGGCTTACACTCCAGTATATATGATATATCCCAAACTCTATATTTTAACTGGAAAAGTTGGGGGTCATCTTATACGCCCAGTCATCTTATACGACGGACAATACGGTAAATAGATATTGAACACCTAACAAAAAATTAGAGCTAAACCTTAAACTCAATGAAGAAGCATGGCATAATGTATTTTATATGCAATAAAGCAGGATAGCTTTCTGCTTAAAGGGATTTTCCTTTTTCAGAAAACCCCTGTTTTTATCAGGTCCAGTTCTGAGTGTAAGTGCTGGACCTGAACAGTGTGAGTAAAGCACATTTTTTTTAACTATACCTGTGGACAAAGATTTTGTAAAACCGGAAAATAACAATAAAATAGATCTAAGTTCTTGTTCATAGGAAGCAATGATTTAGTAGAAACAGCCAAAATTTTGAGGTAGAGCAAAAATTGCTGTTCACTGTCTGTACTGGGATTGCTTTTTACCCATTTTATCAATATCTGTTTCAGTGCATACAATACGTGTATGGAGCCTTCTTACTTGATGACGTGGAATAGGACGATGTTGTCTGATTCACTCCCATTGTCAACCCTTGACCAAGCGTAATAAAGAAGTAGATCACAGGTGACCAGAGCCGTCCCAACATGATTATCTAAAAGAAAAAAATACATAAAAATGATAAAGAAAAAATACTGAACTAATATTTACATCAATATTAATAGACAGCGACATTGGTACTATTAAAGGATATCACACTGTAACATGCCTATATAGCCTAAAGCCCCCAACAAAAATTAGCAACCCTCACCCTGGAGGACTTACTATGTCCACATTACACAAGTAGGCCACTAATTACAATTATTACATGTTGTAGTACTCTATTTTTCCTGCGGGGGTGCTGCAGGGAAAACGAAAACTTGAATGAGATATACTCCACAATGCTGCCTGCTAATCTAGATGCTCCTGGCTGGTATTCTATTTACAGAGAGTGTGTAGACATCACAGGTCGTTTACCTTATGCGACCGCTGCAGCCAATCTCTGTCCTTAGTGATATTGCTCCATATTCTACTGAGGCCAGTGATTGGCTGCAGTGGTCACATGGGTAGTGCTAAACAAAAAATGAGCAGAAAGAAAAAAAATTGTATTTAATTACTTGTTTTGCTGTCTGCGTTTTGTTTTTTCATTTTTATTATCTTGGACAACAGTTGAAAATGAGAAACAACACATGCACCTAGGGAGAGACCTGTCACTCAAAGGGAGTGGGCGGGGAGAAGCTGCCTGTCCAACTAGCCTCATGGATCAAGCAGCATATATCAGCTATCAGGTTCCCTTTAAATATAGATAGTAAACAAAAATACCATATTTTAACACAATACGTTTCGCCTAAGAACCTCATTTAAACAATAATTAACTCTCTGACATGCTGGTTAAGTCATGCACTCCTATCTTTGAGTTCTTATTTCATTTCCTCATTGCTATTGGTGACTAAATATATGATTTAATTATATATATATATATATATATATACACCGTATATAAATATATATATATATATACACCGTATATATATATATATATATATATATAAATATATATATATATATATATATATATATATATATATATATTTATTTTTGTATTTATTTAATTTTACTCTATAACAAACTGTCCCTATAGGACACTTCAGTCCTGGAGCGCATAAATATTTTTCACAGGCATAAAAAAATATAGTAAAAAGTCACAAAACAGATACCAGCTCCTGTAAAATAAAGATATTTTACTAGTGCATACTATCCTGTTATGTATCCAACTCAGACATAAAGCCTTTAAAGGGAGCTTGTCACCAGGCTTTCCCCTTATGAGCTGCGGCCACCACCAGTGAGCCCTTAAATACAGTATTCCAGAATACTGTATATAAGAGCCCAGACGGCTCTGCATAATGTAAAAAACACCTTAAAACACAGCCCTAAGGAGCGGTCCGGTCCGATGGGTGTCGCTGCTCTCGATCTGGTGCCTCCTCCATCTTAAGCAATCGCCGTCCTCCTGCCAACCCGAGCATGGTAGTGCTCGCTCATCGCTAGTTACGAGTACTGAGCACCCGAGCATGGTAGTGCCCGCTCATCACTAGTTACTAGTACTGAGCACCCGAGCATGGTAGTGCTCGCTCATCACTAGTTACGAGTACTGAGCACCCGAGCATGGTAGTGCCCACTCATCACTAGTTACGAGTACTGAGCACCCGAGCATGGTAGTGCCCACTCATCACTAGTTACGAGTACTGAGCACCCGAGCATGGTAGTGCTCCCTCATCACTAGTTACTAGTACTGAGCACCTGAGCATGGTAGTGCCCGCTCATCACTAGTTACCAGTACTGAGCACCCGAGCATGGTAGTGCCCGCTCATCACTAGTTACTAGTACTGAGCACCTGAGCATGGTAGTGCCCGCTCATCACTAGTTACGAGTACTGAGCACCCGAGCATGGTAGTGCCCGCTCATCACTAGTTACGAGTACTGAGCACCCGAGCATGGTAGTGCTCGCTCATCACAAGTTACGAGTACTGAGCACCCGAGCATGGTAGTGCCCGCTCATCACTAGTTACTAGTACTGAGCACCCGAGCATGGTAGTGCTCGCTCATCACTAGTTACGAGTACTGAGCACCCGAGCATGGTAGTGCTCGCTCATCACTAGTTACAAGTACTGAGCACCCGAGCATGGTAGTGCCCGCTCATCACTATTTACGACTACTGAGCACCCGAGCATGGTAGTGCTCGCTCATCACTAGTTACGAGTACTGAGCACCCGAGCATGGTAGTGCCCGCTCATCACTAGTTACTAGTACTGAGCACCCGAGCATGGTAGTGCTCGCTCATCACTAGTTACGAGTACTGAGCACCCGAGCATGGTAATGCTCGCTCATCACTAGTTACGAGTACTGAGCACCCGAGCATGGTAGTGTCCGCTCTTCACTACTTACGAGTACCGAGCACCTGAGCATGGTAGTGCCCGCTCATCACTAGTTACGAGTGCCGAGCACCCAAGCATGGTAGTGCTCACTCATCACTAGTTACGAGTACTGAGCACCCGAGCATGGTAGTGCCCGCTCATCACTAGTTACTAGTACAGAGCACCTGAGCATGATAGTGCCCGCTCATCACTAGTTACGAGTACTGAGCACCTGAGCATGATAGTGCTCACTCATCACTAGTTACGAGTACAGAGCACCTGAGCATGATAGTGCTCGCTCATCACTAGTTACAATTACCGAGCACCAGAGCATGATAGTGCTCACTCATCACTAGTTACGAGTACAGAGCACCTGAGCATGGTAGTGCTCGCTCATCACTAGTTACAATTACCGAGCACCAGAGCATGGTAGTGCCCGCTCATCACTAGTTACGAGTACAGAGCACCTGAGCATGGTAGTGCTCGCTCATCACTAGTTACGAGTACTGAGCACCAGAGCATGGTAGTGTCCGCTCATCACTAGTTACGAGTACTAAGCACCCGAGCATGGTAGTGCTCACTCATCACTAGTTACAAGTACCGATCACCCGAGCATGGTAGTGCCCGCTCATCACTAGTTACAAGTACCGATCACCCGAGCATGGTAGTGCCCGCTCATCACTAGTTACAAGTACCGATCACCAGAGCATGGTAGTGCTCGTTCATCACTAGTTACAAGTACTGATCACCCGAGCATGGTAGTGCCCGCTCATCACTAGTTACAAGTACCGATCACCAGAGCATGGTAGTGCTCGCTCTTCACTAGTAACGAGTATCGAGCACCCGAGCATGGTAGTGCTCGCTCATCACTAGTTACAAGTATCGAGCACCCGAGCATGGTAGTGCTCGCTCATCACTAGTTACAAGTAACGATCACCCGACCATGGTAGTGCCCGCTCATCACTAGTTAGGAGTACTGAGCACCTGAGCATGGTAGTGCTCGCTCATTACTAGTTACGAGTACCGAGCACCTGAGCATGGTAGTGCCCACTCATCACTAGTTACGAGTACCGAGCACCTGAGCATGGTAGTGCCCGCTCATCACTAGTCACGAATACTGAACACCTGAGCATGGTAGTGCCCGCTCATCACTAGTTACGAGTACTGAGCACATGAGCATGGTAGTGTCCACTCATCACTAGTTACGAGTACTGAGCACCCGAGCATGGTAGTGCCCACTCATCACTAGTTACAAGTACTGAGCACCCGAGCATGGTAGTGCTCACTCATCACTAGTTACGAGTACCGAGCCTCCGACCATGGTAGTGCCCGCTCATCACTAGTTACGAGTACTGAGCCTCCGACCATGGTAGTGCCCGCTCATCACTAGTTACGAGTACCGAGCCTCCGACCATGGTAGTGCTCACTCATTACTAGTAGTGAGGGAACAATATCGACTTCTTACTTATAGTATATTAGAAAAAAAAAGATTAGATTATGACATTAAATTGATAGAAATTTTGAATTAAAATACATTTTAGTTTCGGATCACCCCTTAGTACCCCATAACAAACCACCCAAAAAATACCACCACGCTCTGCTCAAATATTAAACTTAGTTACTGTGACTTGTCCTTGTGATGCCTCCAATCTGAATTACTGTAATCATCCTTAGAGGGCTGTCTCATGACGCATCTATAAGGGATAAGCAGGTTAACAGGTTCTACCCCCCATACCCTATTTACTTAAATAAAGACGATAACTACGACTTTATTGCAAGGAATGGCCACAGCTTTTATTTCACCGTATATATGTATACCAAACTCGTGGCTCAACATGCCACCCATTGTTAAACATAACCTTTATACATATATACCCTTATAACCAAAACCACCGATAGATCCATCCGAGAGGGAAACAACCATCATTCTTAACCCCCCGGCCGTAACCTCCAAACCGGCCCAGAGGACCACCTCGGCCGTGACCAACCGGCCCAAGGTGAGGGGTAATAACGTTCCATCGTTAATTACCCCCACCCAGAACCTGCAGGACCTCCGCCTGCAAGTTCCCATCCACTCCGAAGCCACTCCCCTTGAGCGACTTCGTACCAACAAACCGACTGTCGGTACTCCCAACCTCTCAGACGGACCTATCCCCCCGCCACAGACCGGCCAAGTGACCACCTTACTTGGCCCGGGCCCCCCACACCCCAAGTGCTTGCTCCAGGCCATCCCTCAAACCCAACATCCATAAATCCAGACCCACATCGGTCAGGTGAACTCCATCTCCCCTTAGGTACTGTTCCGTGGACTCCTCCAATTCTCTATGCCGCACCACCAAACCACCATTCCGTGCCACAAACCTGCCAATTGCCCGGTTCAGCTTACTCCGAGCCCTATTAATACGGTCCACCGACCTACCAAAACGCCACTGCGTCCGAGCTATGATGTCCGACCAAACGATCACAATGCCCGGGAACGCCCTCCACAAATGTAACAGGTCCAACTTTATGTCCCTTTTCAATTCCCTTGCCGACCTTACTCCCAAATCATTCCCACCCACGTGTAAAATTAACACATCCGGGTCACGATCCATACGGCTATAATAAGCCACCTCTGGGCGCACCCTACCCCAGGTCATGCCCCGAATTCCCAGCCACTTTACTCGGGCCTCCGTCACCGACACTCCAAGCTGCCGACCATCGTGACGCACATCCGCCCGCAACGCTCCCCAATACACGTAGGAGTGCCCGAGGATCCACACAAGGCATGGCCCTACAAAATATAAACACCACGAATAAAACAGCAACAGCCAAGAAAATTGTCACATACCAGCATCAAAACACAAAACAGGAATTCCCCACCCCCGAATCATCATCTGACCAAATGAGGCCTAATGTACAAGCGAAACCTGGAAGACTCCCACCTCCCAATCCGCCGGATACAATCCTCACTCAAACCCCACCTGGCGGCTTCCGTTGCCGCCCCAATCCGGAAGGAGTGAGACCCGTATTCACTTGGCTCCTCCCCCACCCGAGCTAAGGCCATCTTCAGCACCGCAATGAATTGGTAACGCGACAAGGCCAATCCGTCCGCATGCCGCAGGAAAACGCCCGGGTAACCTCCGCGTACCTTTAGAAACTCCGAAACCTGTACCACCGGGCACAGTTGGTGTCCCGGTAACGCAAACAACACCACTAAGCGCCCCCTCCCCCTCTGATCCGTCTTCGAAAAACAAAGCCGACATTCCACTCTATCCTCCCCCAGCATTACATCCTCCATCATCAAACCACCCATTGCTTGCTTAGTCGGGCTGACCAATTCACCAATGCGAAAGGCCCCAAAAAACGCCAACACAAAAGCTACCGAAAACAACCCCCTCTCAAAAGGAGACGAACACAATTCCCCCAAACATCCCACTAAACGCCCCAACAAAGGCAATGACACCGGCCGCCTCATGTCACGCGACTGGGCCCCTTTCCGAAAACCCTTCATTGCCTGCCGCACCAGAAAATCCTTAGTCGCATCCCGGACCCCTTGCATCTGAAACAGGAAGGCCAATGCCGCCAGCTTGCCACCCATCACCGAAACGGACCGACCTGCCGAAAAATCCCCACTAATTAACATCAGGACCCCCAACACTCGGTCTTTGTAACCCAACTCCACGAAGTCCCTTCTTTCCAACTCTGCCCATTCCTTCCACACCGCCTGATATCGGCACCAAGTAGACTCAGACACCGATCTCCTAATCCCCTCAAAAGCTACACCGATGCCAGGTCCCACAGCCCGTCCGGGCAAGGTTCTCCATCCGCGTCCGCTCCCGGCACCAGCTTCCTGAACCTGCAAAACTGAAACCGTGATAACGCGTCAGCCACCTCGTTTCGAATCCCTGGCACGTGCCGAGCCACCACGCAAATGTTCAACTCCAAACAACGCAACACCAAGTGCCTTAAATACCCCACAACCGGCGGGGATTTTGCCGACAGCGCATTGATGGAATGCACCACCGCCATGTTGTCACAATGCATGCAAACCCTTCTTCCGGAAAAAACGGGGCCCCATAACTCCACTGCTACAATTATGGGAAACAATTCCAGCAGCGCCAAATTCCTCACCAGACCTGTTTCCACCCAAAGCTTTGGCCATTTTCCAACACACCAGTGCGTCTGAAAAATTGCCCCAAAACCTGTCGCTCCAGCCGCATCAGTATACAACTCCAACTGGCTATTGGACAAAGCCTTGCTCATCCAAAGAGTCCGACCGTTGTACCGGTCCAAAACTTCTCCCAAACCAACAAATCCCCCTTCATCACTTTTGTCACTCTGACAAAGTGATTCGGAGCTCTTACCCCCGCGGTTGCACTTGCCAGCCACCTATTAAAGATCCGCCCCATCGGCATGATGCGACAAGCGAAATTCAATTTCCCGAGCACTGACTGCAAGTCCCGCAACCGCACCTTCTTGGCCTGATACAAAAAAACGCACCGACGCCTTCAAATCCAGAAGCTTCCCCTCAGGCAATCGGCATTCCATTGCCAGTGTATCAATTTCAATACCTAAAAAACATAGAGCAGTCACCGGCCCTTCTGTTTTTTCTTTTGCCAACGGAATACCCAGGCTCCTCGCAATCCGCTCTAACGTAAACAACAACAAGGAGCAAACCGAAGAGCCCGCCGGACCCACGCAAAAGAAGTCATCCAAATAGTGAATCACTGAATGGACCCCTGCCACGTCCTTGACTACCCATTCCACAAAGGTACTAAATGCCTCAAAATGTGCACACGAAATGGAACAGCCCATCGGCAGGCAACGATCCACATAGTATTCCCCCTCCCACATACACCCCAAGAGATGAAGACTCTCTGGATGCACCGGAAGTAAACGAAAAGCTGCTTCCACATCTGCCTTTGCCATTAGGGCCCCCCGCCCGGCAGCCCTTACCAGCTCCAATGCCTTATCAAAGGATACATAAGAAACTGCCGACAACTCTGGTGATATCCCATCATTCACCGACAATCCCTCCGGATAAGATAAATGATGGATGAGCCGAAATTTGTTCGGCTCTTTCTTAGGCACCACCCCAAGGGGGGAAATCCTTAAATTGGAGAATGGCGGGTCCTGGAATGGACCCGCCATCCTCCCCAACTCCACCTCCTTTTGCAGCCTTTTCCTTCACCACCGCTGGATGTTCTTTTGCGGACCTCAAATTCCCCGGGCGAAACACCGGCGCCTCAGATTCAAACGGAATCCGAAAACCTTCCGTAAAACCACGTGCCAACAATTCCGCCGCTCTAACGTCCGGGTACCTATTTAGATAGGGAAGCATCGCCTCTACCCTCACTGGCGTCCTCCCTTTTTCCAGACCCCTCCCCCGCCTTTCCTTTTCCTTTCTTAAAGCACCTTGCCAGGGAGTGAGAACCTCCACATCCGGAACACTCATGTTTGAAACGACATGAGGCCCCGAACTTACACTGGCCCTCGTTATATTGCCAACAAGCCCCCTTTTTCTGTCCAGCCGGGGACCCGCCGCTCGCACCCGGGCTCCCGGCACCACCTCGAAAGGGCTGAGCCGGAGCCGTCATTAGCCGCATCCACAAAGAAATATCTTTGTGTCCCCACTGAACACCAGGCCGCAGAGCCTTCCGTTGCCGGAACTGTTCGTCATATCTTAACCACCCTAATCCGCCGTATACTCTATACGCCTCCCCTATCGCGTCCATATAACCGAATAGAGCGGAACAATGCTCCGGCTCCTTTTCCCCAATCACGCTAGCCAAGATCGCAAAGGCCTGCAGCCAATTGGTAAATGTCCTCGGGATCAACCTATACCTCCGTTTTTCCTCATCCTCCTTCTCCTTTTTTGTATCACTGGGCTTCACCTTATCCAAATTAAACTTCTCCAGGGGAAGCAGGGAAAAAATTTCCACATACTCCCCTTTCCAAATCTTGTCCCTCACTTCCTTTTTTAAATGAACCCCCAACTGACCTTCAAAACACACATAAATTTCACTCCGCGCCCTATCATCCAACCGCACAACCTCATCCTCTTTCTCTTTTTCCTTTTCCGCCTCTTTACTCGCACCCACGGCAGCCACCCCACCGGCCGCCTGTCCCGCATCTACCGCCGCGGTAGTGTCCCGCGCCGCAACCTCACGCCCCGGCGCCTCTGTCTGCACTACCTCCGAGGGGGCCACCCACGCCCCAACCGGAGCCCCAGGCCCAATCCGACTACCCCGTTCCGCCGACAACCCCTGCAACGCCCCCAAAAGCTGCCCCCAAAACTCCGGGCCCGGTAGCCCAGATTGACCGACCGCACTCGCCCCTTGCGCAACACTTCCCGCGGAGGAACCCCCTCCCCCGCCCGCACTACCCACAGCATTAAACATTTCTGTCGCTCGCTCACCAGGCTGCCGTTGCACCGACGTTGGCACAGCCGTGCCCCGATCATCCTGCTGTCGCTCCGTCCGGCCTGTCGCTGCCATCGACTCTTCATCCCCTCCGGAGTCCGAACTGCCGCTGCCGGCCACAGGGGGGACCAGCGAGGGGACAGCCCGCACCTGGCGGCCGTCGACCCCCACGGTCACCGCACCCCGCTCCTCCGGACGCCTCCTGCTGGACCTCAGTCTCTTGGCACGACGTGGCGCCGTACCGCCGTCCATCCCTGCTGGCCTCCGGTATCCTTGCTGCGCCGCTGCTGCTTCCTCCCTGCTCATTGGGCTCCCTCCCTGCCGACTGCGGGATTGCCGTACCGCCTCTGACAAACGCCGGGAACCCCCCCCAGCACGATCCTCGCCGGAGGGGACCGTAATCCGGGACCGCACCATGCCCGCCGGGCCGCCGCACTCTTCTCCCGCTCGTCTCTGCCCGCCGCCGCACTCCACCTCCACTATCCGTCCTGAGTCGCTCCCCTGCCGTCTGCAGGGAGTCTCCACCGCCAATCCGATACGCTGGGCTCCACCCCCGGCCCGCACATCACCGGGGGTTGCCGCTACTCCGCTCCGGGACCTTGCAGGCCGCGGACCGGAAGTAGGCCTCGCCGAAGCTCCGCCCACCTCCGACCCGCGGGATCTCCGGCGAGGATTCCTCCCGGCAGCCGGCAGCTCCACCACAGCAGACGCGGGGCTCCCTCGTGCCGGAGGGTCCCCGAAGGGGCTCCTTGATCTCCTTCTCCCCCCTCCACTGGGGGAGTAGCGCACCGGCGGCCGTGACCACCGAGCACGTAGAACAGGCCCGGGCGCAGGAGCAGCAGGAATCACCGCTCCAGCACCGCAAACCGCCGCCAGCTGATCCCGTAGTACGTCAGCACCCAGGACCTCAGCAGCCCCACGCACTAAGTCCATTAAAGCAGCCAGGTCAGCCATCGCAGTGGGCTGCAGCACCAACGTCCTGGGGCACAAAGTTCAAGCGACGAAAGGGGAGGTAACACACTTTACATTCTCTTTATACCTCAAACTACGCCCCCACCCCTTCCTTGCTCTCCACCAATCCCCCCTCCAGTACCAACCACCAATCCCATGCCCCCATCTATCTCCCTCATCCCCAACCAAAACCTTTTAACTCCTTACTACCCTGCACCCTCCCGATCGTCATGGGCCTGCTCACCCCTATGGGGCTCACTGCCCTTCTTAAAGACAAATCAAGTCCATTTGGCTTTTTAGGTGTATGGACAACATTGAAGGGCACCAACTGCTCAGGACCCACCTACCCGCATGAGCCAGACTCGGCCCTTCTTGCACTACAAGCATTGACACTAATTCTATGGCCACCGTAAAACACTTCTAGATGGATTATACACATTTTTTTTTTTTTTTAAATAGTTTCTTCTGAAGAGACAACCCGAAAAATGCACAATTCACAGAATATATGCTAAACACATACTCTTCAAATAGTTTGCTACGTGTCATCAAATATTATAGACCCCTACACTTCATGTTACGGCTGAAGGCGGAGTACCGGGCCGGTTATATACCAGCTGCAGGGATAGTGAAGCATATATAGTAAAAACAATTCTGCTCCCATGTGCACAGACACGCTGATTCCTTAAAGCAACAGTTGAAATAATTGCTGAACGCCCAGACAAAAGGCCCATACAAATCCCGTTCTTGCAGCTGGCACTTTAATTCTTGCAGTGATCCACCGGGGAATAATGAAGTGGCTGTTCTCTAGATAAAATGTTTTACATTCAGACGATTTCTGCTTCTTCGTCTACGTGTTTTGTTTGGGTGACACGTAACAAATTAACTCTGTCCTCCTAACTGCCTAATTATCATGAGCTGTTGTCTCCGAGCCTTACATTTTCTGTATATCTACAGTACAGACCAAAAGTTTGGACACACCTTCTCATCTCTAGAACAACTGTTAAGAGGAGACTTTGTGCAGCAGGCCTTCATGGTAAAATAGCTGCTAGGAAACCACTGCTAAGGACAGGCAACAAGCAGAAGAGACTTGTTTGGGCTAAAGAACACAAGGAATGGACATTAGACCAGTGGAAATCTGTGCTTTGGTCTGATGAGTCCAAATCTTTGGATCCAACCACCGTGTCTTTGTAGAAAAGGTGAACGGATGGACTCTACATGGCTGGTTCCCACCGTGAAGCATGGAGGAGGAGGTGTGATGGTGTGGGGGTGCTTTGCTGGTGACACTGTTGGGGATTTATTCAAAATTGAAGGCATACAGAACCAGCATGGCTACCACAGCATCTTGCAGTGGCGTGCTATTCCATCCGGTTTGCGTTTAGTTGGACCATCATTTATTTTTCAACAGGACAATGACCCCAAACACACCTCCAGGCTGTGTAAGGGCTATCTGACTAAGAAGGAGAGTGATGGGGTGCTACGCCAGATGACCTGGTCTCCACAGTCACCAGACCTGAACACAATCGAGATGGTTTGGGGTGAGCTGGACCGCAGAGTGAAGGGAAAAGGGCCAACAAGTGCTAAGCATCTCTGGGAACTCCTTCAAGACTGTTGGAAAACCAATTCCAGTGACTACCTCTTGAAGTTCATCAAGAGAATGCCAAGAGTGTGCAAAGCAGTAATCAAAGCAAAAGGTGGCTACTTTGAAGAACCTAGAATATAAGACATATTTTCAGTTGTTTCGCACTTTTTTAAGTATTTCATTCCACATGTTTTAATTCATAGTTTTGATGCCTTCAATGTGAATCTACAATTTTCCTGAAAATAAAGAAAACTCTTTGAATGAGGTGTGTCCAAACACTTGATCTGTACTGTATTTTAAAAAGATAGTAAACTTTATTTTTTATTTTGATTTATATTGTCCAGCATGGAAAAGTTAAAAATAAACCTTTGCAATTCTTCACTTTATTAGGCGATTTGGATTAAGTTCTGTAAGAAAAATGCATATAATTGGCCTCCAACTGCTGCATTTCTCCAGTTTTTTGCATTTAGCTGCACTCAGGGCTGCCATCAGGGCATTACATGACTGGTATTTGGGGCCCGGTGAAGAAGGGGGCCTGGCTGTGCCTGGGGAATTTACTTAACTTCATTAAGCACCAGGGCCCCCTCTTTGCAGGGCCCCAGTCACAGCAGAGGGGGCCGGCTGTGAATTTTTGGCCACTGTCTATACATGACTAATTTGCATGTGAAGGGATGGCACATGCAAATTAGCCATGTGCTGGAAACAAGATCTGTGGAGCACAGCGCCGGCACGTCATCCCACAGCCCAGCCTGCAGCAGCGTGATGAGGTCATCCCTGTGCAACCTAATCACACTGCTGCAGGTAACAGACGCAGAGGTGGCGGGGACAGGTAAGCGTTCCGTGAGCTGAAGCAGGACGATCGCAGGGTGTTTGCCGCCTGCACTAATATAAGAACATACTTATTTGGAGTATGTCACAATGTTTCTTTGGGATAGCGAGAGACAGGGGGCTCCTATTCTGTCCCTTATGCTAGGGAACCCTTAGCTATCCCTCACCTCCGGATTCCTTCTAATGGTGGAGACACCGAAGGCCCGTGCCTATCTATACTCCTAAGAAATACTTCTCTAATACTCTCCTCCTACCAGGAAGGGACAGGGCAGGAGTGAGATGGTAAACAGATAAGGATAGAGGAGGAAAAAAATAACTCTGACACACTGCAAACACACACACAGGAATTGACAAAGAAGGACTGAGGAGAAAAAGAAGAGCAGAAGGGTAGCAACCATAGGAAACAAGGGTTAACTTCCACAACCCCACACAGCAACAGGTATCACACCAGATAATCTGGATCACCACACCTCCCCCGACCAACTAAGATAAACTATAGCTGGCATAAGTGGAAGGATCCTGCCAGCATATATTGGAGGGGAGCAGATGTGATTGGCTTCCTCACAGAAGGTGATCAAAGGAGACTAACAAGCAGACTAGCCAGCTACTTGTCACGCTTCCCGGTCCCCTGGTCCCGTTCTCCGGTCCCCGTGGCCCGCTCCCCGCTCCCCGGCGGCGTCCCCTGCTCACCACTCCGGTCCCGGCCTCCTCGTCCCCGCCTGCGGCCCCCATGCGTCCAGCTCCCCGCTCCCGGCGCTCCTCTGCGACGTGGGACTCCCAGCCGGGCGCTCCTGCTTCCTCCTCACCACTTCCTGGACTGGCTTCTGGCACACGGGCCTCGCGCATGCGCATTAGGGCGCGCGCGCGGTCATTGACCCTTTCTTAAAGGGCCAGCACCCAGAAACAGGATATTACATAGACAGGTACAGGGTATATAAGGTTTCTCTTTCCTGGTGGGCGGGGCCTGTTCTACGTGTTTAGCAAGCTAGTGTTCAGGTCCCCGTATTGCTTTGCCTTGTGCTTTGCCTTGCATTAACCCTGTCCTGTCTCGTAGAGCTTGTCCTGCCACGCCAGTCGCTCCGAACCAAGTCCATCCCTGGACCCTGACGGTGACTTCGGCTGATGCCCCACCACCTCTGCAGCTCCGCCAGTCTCCAGTCCCTGGCTCCGTTCGGTGACCCGTTCCATCGCTCAGCAGGTTCCGGATCCCGCCTGACCCTACAACCCGGCCTCGGACCCTGAGCCTCGTCACCCGGACTACCGTCCAGAACTCCGTGGGTTCAGCATCATCCACCTTTCCTGCTCCTCTATGGACTGTCCAGCTACCTATAGTGCTTCGGCTGCCGTGCATCAGGACCCTCTGGCGGGGTGACCGGCCTGGCTGCCTCCTCAGGGGACATCGGTGTACGGTCCAGTGCTTCCACCACCCGGACGTAACACTACTTAATCATCACTCAGCAGGTCGACACCAGAGTCTCTGTGCAGATCACAGACACCAGAGGAGTTATCAGGCAGAGTGCCAGAATTTGTAGTCTGAACAGAACCTGACACCACCATGACAGTTGGGGAAGTTTGTGAAAGTCTCTGTGTCACAGAGTACAGATGATGGCAGTGATCGTCAGCACAGTAACCTGTCTCCTCCTCTGGGTGTTTTTTCTTATCAGAACAATTTCCTGGAGCAGCTTATTCCCAGAGTTAATGACACACGAGTACTGACCTATTTCACTGCCAGCATCTGTGTTACTCATTTGGAGTACAGATGATTGCAGTGATGAGTCAGCTCAGCACTAATTCTTGGAAATTGTTCTGATAAGGCCGGGGTCACACTAACATATAGCATCCACTGTGATATGCTAATGACACCTAGCTCAAACTGTGCTGCGTGCGTAAGCTGAGTGTCATTCACTGTTCTGCGATCCTCTCGCATGTGAGAATCGGAGCACAGGTGCGGAGAAGGAGACATTAATCCCTCCATCTTTTCCATTGCCTGTCTTGGTGTATATCGGACTGCAACTAATGACATCCAAGTGATTTTCTCGCATTGCACTTGGCCGATTGATACGCTTGTGTGACACCGGCCAAAGGACAACACTCCTAGGGGGAGACAGGTGCTAACCCATCACTGCCATCAACTGTACTCCAAATGAATATGCTCTGATATGAATGCAGCAGCTAAGGGCCATCAAATAGAATGGAGAAAAGCAGAGGTTTGGAAGACAGGAATGCAAACAAATGTGATTTGCAAAGTTTTCTAACTTTCTATGCTGGATAAAATAATTATTATACAAAAACTAAACTTTAGTTACTTTTTCAGGGGGGAGTTTAAGGGTATACCAAATGTGCTAGTGTGTTGCCCAGGGTTATGGGGTACTCGGTTCCGGGCAGTGTATTGCTGGGGAGATGTCACTTGGTGGCCGTTCCCGTTCCGTGCCCATGGGGACGCTTTTTAAAAGGGGTATATTTACAGGAGAGATTAAATGAAAGTTTATAATGTGACGCCACTTGCGGGTCACGGCTATGTGGAGGGAGCCGCTGCTGCACAGCTCTCGCTACTGGGGCTGGTGTTAGTGGCAGCCTGGATGTTAGGCCCTCCGCAAGCAGGGCCGGGCCCCAGAGGATAGGTGATGTAACAGGTGTTCAAAGAAGGTAGGCCACACAAGGGGATGCAGTGTAACTGGTTCCTTTACCCACTGTGAGATGGAAACTGGTCACCCGAGGGAGGCTGGCCTTGAGCTCTGGTCCCCTTTGTCTCAGTGCTGGTAGCTTCTTTCTTCTGCACTCTGTCTCAGTTTGGTGGGTCCCCGTAGCTTGGGGCGGCTGGGGGTCCCCTCCTGGTAGTCTTTTAGAGCAGTCCGTATGACAGTAGCGTGAACCCTGTGGGGTTGGAGTCTCTGGTCCTGTTCCCCGGTTCAAGGTCAGTGAGGTCCTCGATGGTCCCCTCACTGTGCAGATTTTATCAGGTCTGCCTGGAGCATTTGCCTGACTTAGGGCTCTGTACCCCGTTGGTGCTATGGTTCTGGTAGTATTCCACCGTACTCCACCGGCAACTAACCGCCTGGTCCCTCAGGTCACTGTCACACTCCTGTCAGTGCTTCCACTCTCTCTCGCTGTCACTACCGACTGATTGACCCTGCACTGTCTGCCCCTCCCACCTGGTTGTCTAGTGGACTGGATCGGCTCCACCTCTAGGTGGCCATCCACTGGGTCCAACCCTAGTCTGTCACCAGTCATTGGGGAATTTGGGGAAAACAGGGATTAAGTGGAATGTTTTGCTGGTACCGGCACTGGTCTTCCGGGTCCCTGGGGGGTAGTCCCTGCATCTTGGTGGGGATGCAGTACCTTGTAGCTTCCTGATGGCTTCAGGGGAGGCTACACTAGTTAATGCAGCATTGCCCAATTCACGCAAAAGGGAAAGTGCTGCAATGCCATGCAAGTCCACTAAGAATAGTATGGCGTAGATGAGCGGCTGATCGGCAGCGTTCCATTCTCTTGTCTTTATTCATCGTCTTTGAAGACCTTTTCTTGCTCCTAAAACATTATTATGGGAAATTATTTCATGAGTGGCGTCTAATGACATGATAATGGCCTCCACGTCTGCATATCACAAATAATGGAAAACGACAGAGCTGTCGGCCTAATTACACGTGTCACTGTATAACGTGACTATTATGTGTGCGCAGTAGAGCCATTGATATGCTAATTTGTCTGCACAAGTCATTTGTATATCTGGAGGGGCACAACCTGAGTGCGACAAGAAAAATTCTCCCCATAGCTATTGGTAAATATGTTGCATCATGCCGATCTGTGGTGAAAGGGCAGAGATTGCTATATTTAAGGGGTACTTTGCACGTTGCGACATCGCTACTGCGATATCGTCGGGGTCAAATCGAAAGTGACGCACATCCGGCGCCGGTAACGACGTCACAAAGTGTAAAGCCTAGATGCGCTGATAAACGATCGCAAAAGCGTCGTAAATCGGTGATCTGTGTAGCGTCAGTCATTTTCATAATGTCGCACCAATAGGAGATACGATGTTGTTCCTCGTTCCTGCGGCAGCGCACATCGCTGTGTGTGAAGCTGCAGGAGCGAGGAACATCTCCTTACCTGCGTCCACCGGCTATGCAGAAGGAAGGAGGTGGGCGGGATGTTTACATCCCGCTCATCTCCGCTTCTATTGGCCGCCTGCCGTGTGACGTCGCTGTGACACCGCACGACCCGCCTCCTTAGGAAGGAGGCGGGTCGTCGGCCAGAGCGACGTCGCAGGACAGGTAAGTCCGTGTGAAGCTGCCGTAGTGATAATGTTCGCTATGGCAGCTATCACAAGATATCGCGGGGGCGGGGACTATCGCGCTCGGCATCGCTAGCATCGGCTAGCGATGTCGCAGCGTGCAAAGTACCCCTAAGTGTCGGCTGATCTTGAACCCAATACATATCCACACTGGTGGCCATGGTTCTCCAGGTAATTGCCAGTTGAGCAGACTTAAAGGGGCTCTCCAGGAATAGAAACCAAAAATAAATAACTAAAGTGTTATTATGACTAATGCGGGCGTCACACGAGACGATCTATCGTGCGATATGTCATCGGGGTCACGGTTTTCGTGACGCACATCCGGCATCGTTTGCGACGTCGTTGCGTGTGACACCTCGGAGCGACTCTGAACGTTCGCAAATCGGTTGCATATCGTGTATTGTTGACACGTAGCTCATTTTTAAAAAGTCGTTTATTCTTCTTTGCGCCGGTTGTTCATCGTACCCGGGGTAGCACACATCGCTCCTTGTGACACCCTGGGAACGATGAACACAGCTTACCTGTGTCCCGCCGGCAATGCGGAAGGAAGGAGGTGGGTGGGATGTTACGTCCCGCTCATCTCCGCCCCTCCGCTTCTATTGGCCAGCCGCTGTGTGACGTCGCTGTAACGCCGAACGTCCCTCCCCCTTCAGGAACTGGATGTTCGCCGTCCACAGCGACGTCGCTCAGCAGGTAAGTGCGTGTGACGGCGGTTTAACGACTTTGTGCGCCACGGGCAACTAATTGCGGGTGCGATCACTCGTGCAATCGCACGATAGATCGTCTCGTGTGAAGCCCGCATAAGTCACAAAATACCTTTAATTACCAAATCACACTCATTTTATCCAAGGAACTAATCACTATGGTACACCAAAATGGCCATCATCATGTTACACTCCAGAAACCTGTGAAGAATGTTAACAGGGCCTACAGTAGGAAGCTACACCCCCTCCTTTCATGTAATGGATATTTTGATTAAATACTAGAGATAAAGGGGTATTGAGGTAAGAAGAGGCTGCTCAAACTGCTGTCTCCCTTGTCTCTTTCAACTTATACTGGAGATACCAAAAGTGTTGAGGTAAGAAGAGGCTGCTCACACTGCTGCCCGCCCTGTGTATCTCATCTAAAATTGGAGAAACCAGGAGTGCTGAAGTAGAGGCTGCTCACACTGCTGTCCACCTTGTCTATCTCATCTAATACTGGATATAGCAGAAGTGCTGAGGTAAGAGGCTGCTCACACTGCTGTCCATCTTGTCTATCTCATAATACTGGAGATACCAGGGGTTTTGAGGTAAGAAAAGACTGCTAACACGGCTGTCTACTTTGTCTATCTCATCTAATACTGGAGATACTAGAGGTGTTGCGATAAGAAGAGGCTGCTAACACTGCTGTCTACCTGGTCTATCTCATCTAATATTGGAGATATGAGGAGTGCTGAGGTAATAAGAGGCTGCTAACACTGCTTCCCGTCCTGTCTATCTCATTTAATATTGAAGATACAAAGAGTGCTGAGGTAAGAAGAGGCTACTAACAATGCTGCCCACCCTGTCTCTCATCTAATATTGAAGATTCCAGGAGTGCTGAAGAAGAGGTTGTTTACACTGCTGTCTACCCTCTCTACCTCATCTAATACAGGAGATACCAGCAGTGCTCAGGTAAGAAGAGGCTTCTCACACTGCTGTCCACCTTGTCTATCTCATCTAATACTGGAGACACCAGAAGTGTTGAGGTAAGAAGAGGCTGCTCAGACTGCTGTCCACCTTGTCTATCTCATCTAATACTGGAGATATCAGGAATACTGAGATAAGAAGAGGCTGCTCACACTGCTGTCTACCTTGTCTATCTTGTCTAATACTGGAGATACCAGAAGTGTTGAGGTAAGAAGAGGCTGCTTACACTGCTGTCCAACTTGTCTATCTCATTTAATATTGGAGATACCAGGAGACCCCAGCATTGCAAAGCATCAATGTTGAGTACTGAGCCACAGTGTTGTCCTTATGACTTTTGTGTGTACCTATGATTTGGTAAGGGAAAAGGGGTTGTCCATATCTGTTACTTTATGATATATCCACAGTCTATGTTGTACATCTCTGATACTAGTCTTCCTAGTCCTTGTGATCCTGGGCACAATTCTGTAAAATCTGAAACATTGAAGCATTTTGGAGTAAAACTTAGATGTTTGCAATGAGGGATCCTGTTGATCTCGGATTCACGCTGCCCATGATTTGGAGAGTATATATCTTGTGACAATCTCACTTTAACAAAAAATATTGTGAGTTATATGCTTGTAATATGAGGAAATTCCTAAAGCAAATGGGGATAGAATTTAACGATTTAGGACGTCTTTTCATATAATATTATCTTGTACTGAAGTTTAACTGCTCTTTAATGTCTTAAGAAAAGTACACGAATCAAAAAGGATATAAAAATACTAATGTAAAAAAAACCCATAAGAGCAGCAGAACTGAGATCAAATAATCTGCGCTAATTACATGAAGATTTATTCCCCGCAGCCCTCTAAGGGCCGGCTTGTTTTGGCCACTAAGGATCTGACAATTTCTTTTAACTACCGTAGAATTCCAAGAACCATCGTATTTTTTTATTTTTCTGTCTATGTAGCTGTATCAGGGCCTGATTTTTATGGAAAATGTTTCGTTTTTCAGTGTTGCAGTTTTGGAGTGCATGTAATTTCAATGGTTAGCTTTTAAAAATTTTTTTTTTAGGAGGGTGGGGTGAAACTGTAGCGCCGACGACTCTGCAGCGACACCAGCTTACTCTCCTTCAAGGCTGAGTCGCGTCTTTCCACGGCCATCCGCGTGTGCTGCTTCCTCCTTCCCCCTCACAGGCCCTGTACATGCCGCACTGGGTTCCCAGGAGCACAACTAAAATGTACACGTGTACACCAGCCCTCCTCTTAAAGGGCTGGTGTGCCATTTCCGGGAAATGCCTCTCGCCCTATGGCTGAAAGGTACTGTGTATTTAAGGCACCCTCCCATTAGGGGAGGTGCCTGCTCAATGCCTTTAGTTAGTCAATCAGTCTCCAGTCTGCTACCTAACTAGTTGTCAGGTCCTGAGCTCCTGTCCCGTTATCCCGGTGTCCATCTCCAGTACCTGCCTTCCTATACCTGACTACCCCTGCCGAGCCCACCATTCCTGTTCGTACACACCTAGCCAGCCTATCTCAGACACCCCTCCTGTACCAGTCTACACCTGAGTCTGTCACCTGTCCTGGGGGTCAGCTGCCTCATTCCCGATCACTGCCCTGGGAGTGGCACCTGGCGTCCGCCTTGTGGTGGGCTCTTAGTTAAGCCCCTCCCACTAAATGGTAAACCGTGGTCCCACTTGTGGTCCAGTGGGTCCATTTATCCCGCTTGCTGCCCTTACACCGGCTACGAGCATTACAGAAACACAGTTATTTTAGAATCTCTTTACTTTTGTCTATTTGGGTAGCATTCCACATGCAGAATATGTCACAACTACACACGAGTAAATCTCCAGTTTGTTTAAGGCAGATTCACTCATTTGAGCTTGAAGATTTCATTCAGACCACATAATATTGGTCCGAATAAATATATTAAAAGTGTCCCTAATGCAAGATTCCAAAAAATAAGAATCAGAAGGGAAGGAGGTCATTAAAGGGGCTGTTCGAATAGTTTTTGCCCCCATTAAAATAACACTTCTACTCACCTCCGGTGCCAGTGCTGTCCCAGCAGTGTCGGCACTCTCTCTCCCGGTGCTCATATGACGTTGTTATGCCACGCGAGCCCCGTGCCCAATCAGCGCCGGTCTCACTCACATTGCCTTCAGACATATCAAACATCAAAATTCTGACTTCTTGATGTTTGATTTTTTGATTTGTCCGAAGGCAGGGATAGCGAAGCTGGCGCTGGTCTACAAGACGTAACAACCTCACACAAGGCTCGGGAGAGCAAGAGCCAACAACACTGGCAATGGAGGTGAGTTGAAGTGTTTTTTATTTTAATGGGGGAAAACACTGAAACTGAGAAGTGGTTGTCTGACTATTGGACAACCTCTTTAAAAATTTTTTTTAAAATGCACATCATAGTCACCTGTACTACGCCCTTTCTTGACTTCTTTCATCACCGCCGCAGCCAGATCTTTGTTTTTTCCGCTGCTTTGGCCAGTGACTTGTCTTACATGGTCACGTGGAGGTAACACATGTCATATATGTGATCGTATGAGGCCCATCACTGGCCCCCGTGCCAAAACAACCACATACACACAAAGAAGCCAGGGGAGCCGCGGTGGTGAGGTGGAGTCAGGTAAGGGCCCAGGACAGGTAAGTATAATGTGTGTTTTCCTTTTTATTACAACCCCTTTCCAACCTTTCCAGATCCTAAAAAGAATTAGTGTAACGCTGTTACCAGCATCCCAGCACTATATTGCCTCTCCCCCTGCGTGAACGGCGCCACACTTACCCTCTCGGATACTCAGCAGTAGCTCCTGTGTCCACAGTCCCTGCCACTGGCTCTCAAGGCTTGCACACACCACGCAGACCTCCCTGAAGTGCACTTAGGGAGTGCCCATGCTCCTATTCTTAATGGGTCAGAGCGCTTTAACCCGGAAGTGCCTCTCAGTCTATGGCTGAGAGGCACTAGGTATTTAAGGCACCCTCCCCTTATGGGAGGTGCCTGATCAACGTGGTCTAATCCCAAAGACGCATTCTCATTTGTCAGATCCCTCACCCTTGTGCTCATGCTGTATAACTAACTCCAGTCTGTATTCCAGTACCTGCCATTATCGCTGCTGCACTATCCATACCAGCTGTGTCTGCTGTACCAGTCATCCTGCCGTACTTACTACACTTGCTGTTTCCTCTGTGCCTGATGTACCAGTCTGTATCTGCCATCCAGTCTATACCTGCCATATCAGCTGTATCCTCCATACCTGCCGGTCCCTGCCGTCAAGTTTGCATCAGCCGTCCCAGCTGCATCTGACCATCAGAGACAGTCAGTATCCTTACCCAGAATCCGGGGGTCAGCTGTCACAGTACCATGTCTCCCTGAGTAGCTCCTGGTTGCTACCGGCAGCACTGTCCATCCCCATCATTAGAGGATTTGGTGAATTCCAAACCTGTACTGGTTCACCTTAGGAGCGTGACTAGGTGGGTCCACCTAGTGGCCACACCTGGGACCCACCAGGTGGACCAACTGGGTCCACCTGGGCCCAGTGGGTCCACTCCTGCTTGCACCCATGAGCATTTCAGATTTAAACAAATTGGATTTCAATATGTTTGGATTCTGAAAGTTTGGTGAAATTCGTAACAAATTTGATCAGTTAAGGATCAATTTGTTCATCTCTTGGTAAAACATATTAAGTTAATTCTTCAGGTCAGTACAATTATTGACCCTTAATACTTTTATATCGCAATGTATTATGCTTGTCAGTGTAAAACCGACAGCCTACCCTGTCCCTAATAGATGACAGCTACGGTGGCCATGCTTAAGACCCCGGGTGCCATAGCAAGTTGACAGATTCAACCCTGCCCCTAATATTTGCATTAAGAAGGCAACTCTGGGGGCCATTATTTAGACTCCGTGCCTAAGATCACCTTGATGAACATGTGTCATGAAGCAGGGATTGATGCCCAACCATGATCTACCTTGTTTTTTAGCATGGATCATCAAGGGTTCAATGGAAGAATCCAAAAATATACCTGCTTTCTTCCAGAAACAGTGTTCAATTTCCCAACAGCGCCACCACAGATGAAATATGATATTACACAGTACACGGTGGCTCAGTGGTTAGCACTGCAGTCTTGCCGCGCTGGGGTCCTGGTTCAAATCCCAACAGGGACACCATCTGCAAGGAGTTTGTATGTTCTCCCCAAGTTTGTGTGGGTTTCCTCCGGGTTCTCCGTTTTCCTCCCACACTCCAAAAACATACTCATAGTGAACCTAGATTGTGAGCCCCAATGGGGACAGTGTTGCCATTGTATGTACAGCGCTATGGAATTAATAGTGCTACATAACTGAATAAATAAATAAATATAAATATATATATATATATATATATATATATATATATATATATATATATATATATATATACATCTATTAAAATCAGGAATTATGAGGAAGTATGTGGGAATAGTAGGTTCCCCAGAGAGAAATTCTTAGCTGCTACCTATTTGTCACGGGTGACAGACAGTCCTGTGGTTTCTGGCACTAGAAGGACACAGTGTTTGGCTGAGAAAATGCTCCCTGACTTTCTACTATTCCTGCTATCAGTATTCAGTGTAGTGGTTGCTCCTCTGCTGGGTTGTCATCTTTTTCCCTTTAAGACTCAGTGGAGCCTGTCTTCCCTTCAGCTACTAATCATCTGTATTTCCTCTTGGGTTTAAATACCCCTTCGTTCCTTGTACTGGTGCTGGTGATATTATTCAGTTCATTAAAGCTCTAGTTGCAAGCAGGGGGCTTGTACTCATTTGTGGTGTAATTGCTGAAACTTTACTGAACCTCTACCAGAATCATCTGTGGATAAGTTCTTCATGCACTATTTCCCCCATTTGTGTTCCTTGTTATCTTCTATAGTGGTTAGTGGGGTTGACAAAGAGCTCATAACATCCGTTCCCTATTTAGGGTCCAGCAGTAGGAATACCTAGGGTCAGGAATCCAGCTCGGTGAACCTATCTAGGGTGGTGAGGGGCCCCAGGGACCAGCGGTAGGTTTGGTCAGGGGTCACCATCTCCCCCTTCCCTAGACACAGGGCTTCCCTTCCCTTTTGCTTAGTACTTCCCTGTACCTAGCGTGACATTATTACTTTGGCTAAAAGATGAGAGCTCTGATTGGGTGCTGGCCTCAACTCAACTACCTCGAAATCCTTTCAATGCTCATTTGATAAAAAAAAAACCCAAAAACCATTACATTCTCATTCGTTAGAAGGGTTATATCATCCAAGGGGTCAATACATTGTCTGTCTTTGGACCACTAAAGCTTCCACCCTTCACCACCATCAGTGGTCCAACTCCAATAAGATTTTTAGCTCCTTGTATCTTTATTATTAACAGGTTTTTTTTTTACCAGCTCCAAACTTTTTTTCTGTTTCATAAGAGCAGATGGCTCCTAAAATATTCCCCTGCCAGAAACGTTCAAATGTGTAAAGAAAATCATACGAATGGAAAAAAATCATTAATATTTTATTCGGTCTGGAGCACAAAAGTATGAGCCTCAAATCTGGGATTGTGTCATTTCACATAAAATCTTTTTTTTTTTATTGGTTCACTACTAATAAGTAATTATTTAAATATAGGAGAAAAATGTATTTGTCGCATATACCACATAGACAGTAAAATATGGCTTATTTAAAGGGGTCGCCCACTAAAAAAATTATATACATTGATCTCTTGTGGATGCATTTCTATATAACTTACTAATATACATTTGGTTAACAAAACTTCACTCAGGCCTCGTACGCGCCCTCAGTTCTGGTCCATCCTAGCGGTTTCACTTTCAGTTTGTGTTTCCTGTATCAGCAGGTAACCAGAGCTGTGTATGCAGGAGGCCGGCTGGCTACTCATATCAGTAGTTCAGTTGACTTCCTTTAATATCTTATACCATGACTGAAAAAGGGGGCTGGCATACCTATTGAAATGGGCAGTCATCCAGCCTCCTTCACACACAGCTCCATTTTTGTGCTGGCACTTGAAGTCTTCTCCTGTTTCAGGAATAGGAGGCAAAGTGGACAGAAAGTGAAATGGGAGGCTTCGATGGAGCTTTGCTAATTGATGTATATTAGTAGTTTATATAGAAATGGATAGATAACAAATCTAAACATATTTTTTTTTTCCAGTGGACAAACCCTTTAAGGAACAAAAACATTAAAAGGGTATTGTCACGGGTATGTCAAGAGTGACAGACTGTCTTGTGGTTTCTGGCCATAGAAGGTCACAGCGCCTGGCTGTGCAGAATGCTCCCTGACTTTCTATTGTTCCTCCTTTCAGTAGTCATTGGTATAGGTAGCTTTCCTGTCGGATTCATCTCTCCCCCTTTTGCACCCAGCAGGAGATTGACTTGCACCCAGCTATTGATCATCAGTATTCTCTTGGTGCTTATATATCCCTTCCTTCCTTGGACTGGTGCTGGTAATATTCTTCAGTTTCTTCAAGCCCTGAGTGCAAGCAGGCGGCTTCTACTCCTCTGTGGTATCATTGCAAAAAGCTTTGTTGACCTGCTACCTGAGTCATCCAATGATAAGTAGTTCATGCATTTTCCCCTTGTGTATCCTCATTGCATGGTCTATAGTGTTTAGTGGGGTTGACGAAGAGCTCATCCCTCCCATCCCTATATAGGGCCCAGAACTAGGGATACCTAGGGTGAGGTATCCGGCTCGGCGCATAGGTGCGGAACCTATCTAGGATGGTGAGGGACCCCAGGGACCAGCAGTAAGTTTGGTCAGAGGCCACCATCTTCCCTTTCCCTAGACACAGGGTTTCCCTTCCCTTTTGACGAGCGCTTGGTACTTCCTAGCGTGACAGGTATACCCATCTCCAATATCCTATCCCTATATGTAAAAGGCATATCGTAATAATATTAGGAAATAGCTCCAATTAGAAATGTAGTATAGTTTTCCTTATGTAGCCATGTCTCTTACCTCATGCGTAGGGCATTGCATGTTAGGTATCCATGGTTACGACTACTGATATAGTGACAGTTAGTCGGTAGGTTGCTTGTGGTCGTAACCAAGGACACCCAAACTGCAATGTCCTGCACACGAGGTAAGAGACATGGATATATCAGGAGAATTATACTACATTTCTAATTGGAGGTATTTACTATTATTATTCCGCATACTACATATTGGGATAGGATCTTGGAGATGGGAATACCCCTTTAAGTATTATTCAAAAAGGGAACATCAAAGGGGTTGTTCCTAATTATTAAAAGGTTTGTCATTTTTGGGGGTTCAAGAAATGGTGCCAGTCTTGTATTCTTATTCATCTCTCCTGGGATGTATGTGGCAATACAAGGTGCATAAGTTATATCATCTCGCCGTGTCATTTAAAGAGGACCACCCACCAGGATTTTCATATATAAGCTAAAGCAAGTGCTATACTGGTGCTATCATACTGATTCTATACATACCTTTAGTTGTGGGATCGGATGTATATTTTCTGAAATATAGGCAAGTAAGGTTTGTGCAATGCACTGTTATTTGATTGATAAGTGCAACGGAATATCTAATAGGTGGGTCGTGTTTTGCTAGGTATTTCCATCCATGTCTGCCTGCCTGTCCTTCCTCCCTCCTTCCTCCCCTGTAATAACAGAGACAGGGGGAGAAATCACAGGCAGGCAGAGAGGGGCGGGAATAACTAGCAAAACCCGACCCACATATTAGATATTCCGTTGCACCTCTCATCAAACAACAGTACATTTCAAAAACTTTACTTGCCTATATTTCAGAAAGTATACATCCGATCTCACAACTAAAGGTATGTATAGAATCAGCATGATAGCGCCAGTATGGCTATTGCTTTAGTTCATATAGGAAAATCCTGGTGGTTGGTCCTCTTTAAGCCTGTTTAGATGGTAGGATGCCATATGACTATTCAGATCGTTGGACATCAGATTCCACTGGTCAGCTCTGCTCCATCAGCCATCATCGTGCCATCAGATTTTTGGGGGTGAGCTCTGCTACAACAAACACTCAGCTATTCCAGTCATCACTACTACACTGGCTATACCACTAAAACTCTGCTATTTTGATCACCGGTGATCTAACCTCTCTACATTAGCCACCACGGGAGCAACCTATCCCTATTACAGTCATCAGTTCACTAGCTCTGCTACATCAGTCTCCACAGTTCCAGCTCTGCTACATCAGTCATTGCTGATTCAGCATTTTTTCCCCCAAAACTGTTATATTATCTACTTTACCCTGGCTCGGGTGACCTGACCTCTATAGGTGAGACCATACAGGTATTTATCACTTTAAGCTAACCCTGTGAAATAACAGTCCTCAAAAGGAGGAAAGTGAAATCTGCTTAAAAAAAAAATGCAGAACAGAAAACTTTGCTTAAACGGTAAACCATACATTGTTCCGTCATTTGTTCTTTTCCGTAGATCCAGCATGTAACGAGATAAGCCTGCGCCCCACCACCGAGCCGCAGAGGACCGTATTATCCCTTACACAGTGTTCTCTTTTCCAGATACGTAGACCATTAAGATTTCCGGCTGGTGAAGGCACGGTGTGTGCAGGTGCTGTAAGAAGGAACAGAAAGCCACAGGAAGACATGAAATCTAATCTCTGACTTTTACATAATTTCTCCAGCCGCTCGCTCATTAAAGCAATGTCAAGTCCTCTGTTGACTGATTTTCAAATTAGTGGAGTTCACATGGCTTCTCCTGTCACGGCTGGTTATTCCGTGTATTCACTCCGCACATGCCGGTGATGGGGGGAAGAAAGTACACTGATCACAATGGAAGCGACTCTCATAGCCATAGGCATAAGAATAAGGCAAAAGTAGAATTTCTAAAGAGGGTTTTTCCAAGTACATCGGTGCACGTGACAAAGATTGCAAAATTTCCTCTCTTCTTCCTCTACCCACAGTTATAGACACTAGGGATCAAATACCTCAAATATTCGGCTTTGCAAATATTTTCCGAATAGTTCACCGCTATGCGAATATTCGATGTGCAATGTAAGGGGTACTTTGCACACTACGACATCGCAAGCCGATGGTAGCGATGCCGAGCACGATAGTCCCCGCCCCCGTCGCAGCTGCGATATCTTGTGATAGCTGCCGTAGCGAAAATTATCGCTACGGCAGCTTCACACGCACTTACCTGTCCTGCGACGTCGCTCTGGCCGGCGAACCGCCTCCTTCCTAAGGGGGCGGGTCGTGCGGCGTCACAGCGACGTCACAGGGCAGGCGGCCAATAGAAGCAGGGGAGCGGAGATGAGCGGGACGTAAACATCCCGCCCACCTACTTCCTTCCTCATTGCAGCCGGGACGCAGGTAATGAGATGTTCCTCGCTCCTGCAACTTCACACACAGCGATGTATGCTGCCGCAGGAACGAGGAACAACATCGTAACATCGGTCCTTCCGAAATTATGGAAATGACCGACGCTACACCGATCATACGATTTCGGCGCTTTTGCGCTCGTTAATCATAGTAAAAAGGATTCACATACTCCGATGTCGTCAGCGACGCCGGATGTGCGTCACTTTCGATTTGACCCCACCGTCATCGCACCTGTGATGTCGTAGTGTGCAAAGTACCCCTAAGTCTATGGGAAGCCCTAATAGTTCCGAAAAGTTGTTATTCGGGTTTCACATAGACTAAGGCTAGGTTCACACACTGCGTTTTTTTGACGCTGTGTTTTTGTGCGTTTTTTGCGGCAAAAACCGCACAAAAACGCACCCGCACCCGCGTTTTTTTGCTGCGTTTTGCTGCGTTTTTGCTCACTGCGTCTTTATGCGTTTTTTATCAGTGAACAAAAAAAAAAGGTCTGATGTCATTTCCTTCTTCAATGTGTTCTTCATTCTCCACTAGTGTATGCAGAAGAGCAGACAGCTGCAGAACTACAAGGCTCAGCATACTCCATCCAATAGTGTATGCAGGAGAGCAGACAGCAGCTGCAGAACTACAAGGCTCAGCATGCTCCATCCAGGGCTGTATGCTTGAGGGAGAGTCAGGGGGAGCAGACCTACAAGGCTCAGCATCCTCCATCCAATAGTGTATGCAGGAGAGCAGACAGCAGCTGTCGAACTACAAGGCTCAGCATCCTCCATCCAATAGTGTATGCAGGAGAGCAGACAGCAGCTGTCGAACTACAAGGCTCAGCATCCTCCTTCCAGGACTGTATGCACGATTTCTTTGCCCCCCCCAAACAAAAAAAATGACATGGGCGTCGCCATATTTTTGTATGCTAGCCGGGTACAGCAGGCAGGTACGGGCTGCCCCCAACCCCCAGCTGCCTATTTGTACCCGGCTGGGAACCAAAAATATAGGGAAGCCCTTTTTTTTTTAATTATTTCATGAATTTCATGAAATAATTTAAAAAAAAAAAATGACGTGAGCTTCGCCCAATTTTTGAGTCCAGCCAGGTACAACTAGGCAGCTGGGGATTGGAATCCACAGTGCAGGGTGCCCATGCTTTCTGGGCACCCCCGCTGTGAATTGCAGTCCCGCAGCCACCCCAGAAAATGGCGCTTTCATAGAAGCGCCATCTTCTGGCGCTGTATCCAACTCTCCCAGCTGCCCTGATGCCGGGTGGCTCGCTGGGTAATAATGGGGTTAGGGCTAGCTGTATAGCTGGCCCTAAGCCCGAAATTCATGGTGTCACGCCAATATTAGACATGGCCACCATGAATTTCTAGTAAAGATAAAAAAAAACACAACACAGAAAAATATTTTTATTAGAAATAAAACACAACACAATTAGTGACTCCATCTTTATTGAAATAAAGAACCCCCCTCCGCAGTAATCCTGGGTCAAGGGTCCCGCGCCGTCCAATCCGGATCCAATATCATCTGATCGGTTTGCTGGAAGGCAAAGCGATCAGATGATGTGTCAAGTTCTAGGGGCTGAAGCACATCACACATCAGCTGATTGTATAAAAGCAGTTTATACAATCAGCAGATGCATCGGTGCAAAAAAAAAAAAATACTCACTTATGTGCTGATTACCGGCAGCTCCTGGAGCGATGGGGCGGGAGTCTGATCCTGTCCGATCGCTGCAGCAGCTGCCGGTAATCAGGGATGAAGTCTCCTGACGCATCCGCTGATAAACGGCCGGGCGCCGGCGTCAGCCCGAGACTTACGATCAGCTGATGCGTCAGGTGACTGCATCAGGTGATCCATCGCCAGGTCCTGTATCCTGCAGGCATACGTACCCAGGGAGACTGCACACAATCGGAGCGGCGGTACCGGTAGGAGGATCTGGGAGCGGGCATGGCACCGGGAGGCTGCAGACAGGTGAGTATAACTTTTTTTTTTTTTTTTACTGTTCACTTTTGTTTTCGCAGCCGCTTCCACCTCCCGCCCAGACATGGCGCCGCACGGCAGCATACATGCACAGGACGGGAGGTGGAAGCGGCGGTGACGGTACCGGGAGGATTAACGCTTCTGTGTTTACTGACAGAAGGAATCCTCTTCCTGTACACGTCACTTTACTACCCACCTCCTGCGTTTATAGCTGCGTTTTTGGTCTTAGAAACGCACCAAAACGCAGCTATTTGCGTTTCTCATTGCGTCTTTCAACATCCCATTGCACTCAATGGATGAAAAGCGCAGTGAAAAACGCGGGAATAATTGACATGCTGCGTTTTTGTGGCACCACAAAAACGCAGCTGAAAAAAAACGCTGTGTGCAGACAGCAAAAATGAAAACTCATAGACTTTGCTGGGGAAGCAAAGTCATGCAGTTTTCTGAGCAAAAACGCACCCGAAAACTGCGCAAAAACGCCGCGAAAAACGCACTGTGTGAACTTACCTTTAAGGCTGCTTTACATCACTAGCGATGTCGCTCGTGAAAGCACCCACCCCTGTCGCTTGTGCGACACGGGCAAATCGTTGCCTGTGGCGCACAATATCGCTAGGCCCTGTCACACATACTTACCTTCCCAGCAACGTCGCTGTGGCCGGTGAACCGCCTCTTTTCTAAGGGGGGCGGTTCGTGCGGCGTCACAGCGACGTCAATGGCAGGCGTCCAATAGAAGCGGAGGGGCGGAGAGCAGCCGCATTATCGACACGCCCATCTCGTTGCCGGAGGACGCAGGTAAGCTGTTGTTCGTCGTTCCCGGGGTGTCATACGTAGCGATGTGTGCTGCCTCAGGAACAGCGAACAACCTACGTCCACAACGACCAACGAGATTTTGAAAATGAACGACGTGTCAACGATCAGCGATAAGGTGAGTATATTTGATCGTTAACACTCGCTCAGAGCTGTTACACGCAACGACGTCGCTAACGATGCCGGATGTGAGTCACGAATTCCATGACCCCGACGACATATCGTTAGATATGTCGTTGCATGTAAAACCCCCTTTACATAGCGCATTGAATATTCGCGAATAGTTGAATAGCGGTGACCTATTCGGAAAATATTCACGAAGCCGAATATTTGAGGTATTCGATCATCCCTAACAGACACTATAACTAGCCACACTTGTTTAGAAGATTTAAAGGGCTAGTCATAGTATCCCTACAATATTACTTGAGGTCTTAGTGGTAATATAAAGTATTTCTTGAGACCTATGGTGATCAATATCCAATAACTAAGAGTTAAAGGGAACCTGTCAGGTCCAATATGCACCCAGAACTGCGAGCAGTTTTGGGTGCATACTGCTAATACCTGCCGAACCGTCCCTGTATACACTAGCATAGATAAAGAGATCTTTAGAAAATGTATTTTTAAAGATCTTTTATCGTATGCTAATGAGGCCAGGGACTAGTCCCAAGGGTGTGATGTCCCTGGCTAGTTGGCCCCATTAACATGTTAGTACACCCCTGTGGTCGTGCTATCAGGCTAATGAATGCAGCATCAGAGGATGATCTCACTCACCTCTCCGCTGCCATCACCGCCCGACACTGGATTTTGGCTCAGTGCGCATGCTAATGGTTCCGAATAGCCAGGGGAACTAACGCTCAGGGGACTAGTCCCCTCACTCATTAGCATACGATAAAAGATTTTTAGAAACACTTTTTGTAAAGATCTCTATCTATGTTCGTGTATACAGGGTAAACTTTAGGATAAAGTCACACTTGCGTATGACTCGCACAAGTGCAATGCGAGAAAATGTCACATTGCACTAGGCCCCATGTAAGACAATGCTGCAGTCAATTATTAGAAAAAAAACACATAGAACTATTTAAAAAAAATCACAGACCATAGGAGCCAATTCAGATGATGCAGGCACACACAGAATGTGGCAAACCCTCCTAGTAAAGGTGGCCGCAGCCCAGGTGCACGATGCTGATGATACAGCCACACAAACCTCCACACTAAGGGTATGTGCGCACGTTGCTTTTTACCTGCTTTTTACCTGCTTTTTTGCTGCTTTTTCTTCCGCGCTGTTTAATGCCAAAATGGATGTGTTCTTCTATTCAAGCAAAGTCTATGGGAATTTGGGTTTCTTGTTCACACTATGTTGTTCAAAATGCAGCCTTTTTGTGGCCGAACTTTGGTCAAAAACTCAGCTTTGCAGTGCAAAACCCAAATGGCAAAAACAATTGACATGTTGCTTCTTTGAAAAGCTGAGTTTTTGACCAAAGTTCTGCCTCAAAAAGGCAGCATTTTGAACAACATAGTGTGAACAAGAAACCCAAATTCCCATAGACTTTGCTTGAATAGAAGAACACATCCATTTTGGCATTAAACAGCGCAGAAGAAAAAGCAGCAAAAAAGCAGGTAAAAAGCAGGTAAAAAGCAACGTGCGCACATACCCTAAAGGGGAGAGGCGGCTGTTTAGCATAGGACATGCACACTAATAAAGCTTGCATTGGGAGCCCGTCATATAGATGAGTGAGATGCACAGTGTCTGAACAGCAACCTATAGATGACGCCAGAAACCTGGGTCAGGCGGGCTAAACAGCAGTATATAAGTGCTTCTCACAAAGATACTCAAGATGCACAGTGTCTGAATTGTGGCCTATAAATGACGCACAACACTAGTTCAGGCGGGTTAGTTAGCACTATATGGGTGCATATCACATGACGGACTCACCATGCTGCAGCTCAGATATGAGCATGCTGCGATTATCTGCGGGTGTGAGAAAAAACATCGAACTGCACATACACACAGGATGATAATAGAGGAACTGGGGAGATTAACTCCTCCCTCTCCTTCTCAGCTGTGATCTGATCTCAGGAACGGACCACAGTCACATGACACTCGGCTCATGCTCGCAGCAGAGCCTGAGCTGAGGGTCATTAGCATATCGCATCCGATGCTCTCACAGCAGAAGCGATACGTAAGTGTGACTCTGCCCTTAGATAAAGTCTGGCTAAACTCGCCGAAACGAACTTCCACAAGTCCAATCATCTCTATTCGGAAACCCTCCCTTAGGCCTCCGCCACACATCCGTGAAAACCACGTCCGTGTAAAACGGGCCGTTTTTCGGGTCCGTTTTCCGGTTTTTAGGTCCGTTTTTATGGTATGTGTGGCCTGCGTGTGTATCCCGTATGCTAGCCGTATGTGCGTGTGGAATGTCCGTGTGTGCGTGAGTGAAATAACTGACGTGTGTGTGTTGTCCGTGTGAAATGTACATGTGTGATGCAAAATGTCGTTACTACATGTCGGAAGACAGAGTAGCGGGATGAGAATGAACTCGGGTGAACTTCACCCGACTTCATTCTCATGCCGCGGCTCTGTCTTTGTGCCGTGTACTGATTAGCGGTCACCTGTGAAGGATTCTCGGTGACCGCTAATCCCCCGAGTGACTGAAGTGTCCCCCCCTGTCTCATACTCACCGTTCCCCGATCACCGGCGCTGCACGGCGTTCACACTGTTCCGGCGGCTTTTTCTAATTTGAAAAAGCCGGCCGCTCATTAAACAATCTCGTATTCCCTGCTTTACCCGTCCACCGGCACCTGTGATTGGTTGCAGTCACACACGCCCACCACGCTGAGTGACAGCTGTCTCACTGCACCCAATCACAGCAGCCGGTGGGCGTGTCTATACTGTGCAGTGAAATAAATAAATAATTAAAAAAACCGGCGTGCGGTCCCCCCCCATTTTAATACCAGCCAGATAAAGCCATACGGCTGAAGGCTGGTATTCTCAGGATGGGGAGCTCCACGTTATGGGGAGCCCCCCACCCTAACAATATCAGTCAGCAGCCGCCCAGAATTGCCGCATACATTATATGCGACAGTTCTGGGACTGTACCCGGCTCTTCCCGATTTGCCCTAGTGCGTTGGCAAATCGGGGTAATAAGGAGTTATTGGCAGCCCATAGCTGCCAATAAGTCCTAGATTAATCATGTCAGGCGTCTCCCCGAGATTCCTTCCATGATTAATCTCTAAGTGACAGTAAAAAAACAAACACACCCGATAAATCCTTTATTAGAAATAAAAAACACAAACAAATTCCCTCATTACCAATTTATTAACCCCGACAAACCCTCCATGTCCGGCGTAATCCACGGACTCCAGCGTCGCTTCCAGCTCTGCTGCACGGAGGTGACAGGAGCAGCAGAATACACCGCCGCTCCGGTCACCTCCACGCAGCTAATGAGATGAGTAGCGCGATCAGCTGCTGTCACTGAGGTTACCCGCGGCCACCAGAAGGCTATGTACGCACACTGAGTATTTGGGGAGTTTTTTTACCTCAGAAAATTGTAGCCTAAACCAGGAGTGGGTATTGAACACAAAAGTGGTACCTGTGTAGTTTCTAGTATACTTTTCCTCTGATTGCTCCACTCCTGGTTTTGGCTACAAATACTGAGATAAAAAACTCACCAAATACTCAACATGCGCACGGGGCCTAAGATTGATAAAAAGCCGCCTCAGGAAAATGGCTGCCAGAATTTTATTGAGGTATCTTTGCCTGGGAAAACGCAGGCGGCTGCTCTCTGTGCATGAAAGTATAGAATGAAGGACGCCGACGGTGGAGCCGCCCTAAGAACGAGACCAAAACTGCTTCAAAGCCCCTTCAGGTAGACGACAGCTAGTGTTTTCCTGAAGCGGTTTCAGCTGAGAAAATTGGGCGGATGCGCTGGCATCTAAAATATACTGTATGCACATGGCCTTAGGGAGTTTGAGGGATTTTTCCTTTCCTGAAGTGGTTTTAAAGATGTTTTGGAATGATTTTGCGTTCTTTGCAGCCTTCTGATTGGACGGTGCCTACTTTGGAGAGATTCCCTTATGGATCCTCTTTAAAGATGTGACTTAGACTTTTAGAATTCAACTTTTTTTTAAAAAAAAAAAAAAAAGCAAAGTGGATTTCCATAAAAATGAAGTGGAAGAGTTGTCAAAAAAGCTTTTGTCGTGGAATTTCGAAGAGTTTCCACTTGAAAATCTTCTGAAAAAAAAATCAATGTGAACATAGCCTTAGTGGCACTTCAGTGTATTTTCGTAGTCTTGGAATGTACAAACTAATAATATGACCAAAACCAACAAGATCTATTTTTTCCCCATTTTATCTACAGTCATTAGACCACCGGTGGATGACCTTCACGGAATTAATGTACATGATTGCCTTTACGCCTCCAGTATATGCTATGTGTGGTTTGTATATGATTCACTGTATGTAAACACGGGAAGCTGGGTGGATCCCCGCACCCCAGGAGCAGTAAATGTTAGTTTCTACCATCTCAATGCTTTTTCCTTCCTGTCAAAATAACAGCAGAGCCTAACTCATGAGGACAGATTTCTATTCCATCTGGAAGGAAGGTCACGGATCCAAAAGTTGTGTACTTAGCATATTGGTAGCTTTATACATTCATTAATTCTCATTAATCACTTAGTTCCAGTGTTTCATTAACTCTTTTAGAGCTTCGTGAATCACCAGGAGGAACTTACCAAAATGTAGTATATTCTTGGGCCTATATATTTTTTTTTGCTTGTGTGGGATGGAGCTAAACAAATCTGTGTAGTGTGGACAGGCAGTATATTGTACAGCACATTAATGTTTCTGTGCATATAGTAAATATATGTATATGTGATGACGTAGTGGTTACCATAATTGTCAACTATCATGGAACATCTAGGATGGTTGAAAAAGAAACAGAAAACTCCTGGGAGAGTCTGCAAATCTCATAGGCAGTGATGAGCAGGGCCATATTTGCCACTAGGCACCCGTGGTCCCGTGCCTAGGGCGGCACGTTGCGGGGGGCGGCACTTTCTGGCAGCAAAAAAAAAAAAAATATATAAATGTTTTTTTTTTACATCCCCGCCCCCCGTCCCTCCCTCCGTTACACTCGGCTGTGTTCCGGGGGGGGGGTTGGGAGGGAGGAGAGGCGCACTTCTGCTGTCTATTTAAATACATGGCGGGCGCCAGGCATAGTGAGCTGATTAACCCCGGAAGTTCCATGGCCTGCACTTCCGGGGTCAGAGGCGCGCGGGCGCGACAATCAGCTCACTGCCCCGTGCTGCAGCGTCCAATGCTGCAGATGACACACGCCGCGGAGGAGGACGCGTCTGCAGCTGGAGCAAGCCAGAAGAGGAGCCAGCCAGAGCAGGGCGGCGGGCACCGGAGCAGGTAAGGCAGAGCCTAGAATGTATGGGCACCTTACAGGTTAGTTGATGATCGTTGCGAATTGCGATGCCTCTTTTTGTCCACTGTAATCATGCAAGGGGAGGCTGGGGGGAGAGAGGCTGAGGCTGGGGGAGGCTGGGAAGAGAGGGAGGCTGGGAAGAGAGAGAGGCTGGGGGGAGGCTGGGAAGAGAGAGAGGCTGGGGGGAGGCTGGGAAGAGAGAGAGGCTGGGGGGAGGCTGGGAAGAGAGAGAGGCTGGGGGGAGGCTGGGAAGAGAGAGAGAGGCTGAGGCTGGGAAGAGAGAGAGGCTGGGAAGAGAGAGGCTGAGGGGAGGCTGGGAAGAGAGAGAGAGGCTGAGGCTGGGAAGAGAGAGAGAGACTGAGACTGGGGGGAGGCTGGGAAGAGAGAGGCTGAGGCTGGGGGGAGGCTGGGAAGAGAGAGAAGCTGAGGCTGGGGGTAGGCTGGGAAGAGAGAGAGGCTGGGAAGAGAAAGAGGCTGAGGCTGGGGGGAGTCTGGGAAGAGAGAGAGAGAGAGGCTGAGGCTGGGAAGAGAGAGAGGCTTAGGCTGGGGGGAGGCTGGGAAGAGAGAGAGGCTGAGGTTGGGAAGAGAGGCTGAGGCTGGGGGGAGAGAGGCTGGGGGGGAGGCTGTGGGGAGAGAGAGGCTAAGGCTGGGGGGCAAGCTGGGGGGAGAGAGAGGCTGGGGGGAGAGAGAGGCTGAGGCTGGGGGGAGAGAGAGGCTGAAGCTGGGGGGGAGGCTGGGAGAAGAGAGGCTGATTCTGGGGGAGGCTGGGAGGGGGAGGCTGATGCTGAGGGAGGCTGATGCTGAGGGAGGCTGATACTGGGGGAGGCTGGGAGGGGGAGGGTGAGGCTTGGAGGAGGGAAGCTGATGCTGAGGGAGACTTGGAGGAGGGAGGCTGAGGGAGGAGGGAGGCTGAGGCTGGGGGAGGCTGGGAGGAGGGAGGCTGAGGCTGGGGGAGGCTGATGCTGGGGGAGGCTGGGAGGAGAGAGGCTGATGCTGGGGGAGGCTGGGAGGGGGAAGGTGAGGCTTGGAGGAGGGAGGCTGATGCTGAGGGAGGCTGGGAGGAGGGAGGCTGATGCTGGGGGAAGCTGGGAGGGTGAGGCTTGGAGGAGGGAAGCTGATGCTGAGGGAGGCTTGGAGGAGGGAGGCTGATGCTGAGGGAGGAGGGAGGCTGATGCTGGGGGAGGCTGGGAGGAGGGAGGCTGATGCTGGGGGAGGCTGGGAGGAGGGAGGCTGATGCTGGGGGAGGCTGGGAGGAGGGAGGCTGATGCTGGGGGAGGCTGGGAGGAGGGAGGCTGATGCTGGGGGAGGTTGGGAGGAGGGAGGCTGATGCTTGGGGAGGTTGGGAGGAGGTAGGCTGAGGCTGGGGGAGGCTGGGAGGAGGGAGGCTGAGGCTGGGGGAGGCTGGGAGGAGGGAGGCTGAGGCTGGGGGAGGCTGGGAGGAGGGAGGCTGAGGCTAGGGGAGGCTGGGAGGAGGGAGGCTGAGGCTGGGGGAGGCTGGGAGGAGAGAGGCTGATGCTGGGAGAGGCTGGGAGGGGGAAGGTGAGGCTTGGAGGAGGGAGGCTGATGCTGAGGGAGGCTGGGAGGAGGGAGGCTGATGCTGGGGGAGGTTGGGAGGGGGAGGGGGAGGCTTGGAGGAGGGAGGCTGATGCTGAGGGAGGCTGATGCTGAGGGAGGCTGATGCTGGGGGAGGCTGGGAGAAGGGAGGCTGATGCTGGGGGAGGCTGGGAGGAGGGAGGCTGATGCTGGGGGAAGCTGGGAGGAGGGAGGCTGATGCTGTGGGAGGCTGGGAGGAGAGAGGCTGATGCTGGGGGAGGCTGGGAGGAGAGAGGCTGATGCTGGGGGAGGCGGGAGGCTGATGCTGGGGGAGGCTGGGAGGAGAGAGGCTGATGCTGGGGGAGGCTGATGCTGGGGGAGGGTGGTTGATGCTGGGGGAGGCTGGGAGGAGGGTGGCTGATGCTGGGGGAGGCTGGGAAGAGGGTGGCTGATGCTGGGGGAGGCTGGGAAGAGGGTGGCTGATGCTGGGGGAGGCTGGGAAGAGGGTGGCTGATGCTGGGGGAGGCTGGGAAGAGGGTGGCTGATGCTTGGGGAGGCTGGGAAGAGGGTGGCTGATGCTGGGGGAGGCTGGGAAGAGGGAGGCTGATGCTGGGGGAGGCTGGGAGGAGGGAGGCTGATACTGGGGGAAGCTGGGAGCAGGGAGGCTGATGCTGGGAGGAGAGAGGCTGATGCTGGGGGAGGCTGGGAGGGGGAGGCTTGGAGGAGGGAGGCTGATGCTCTGGGAGGCTGATGCTGGGAGAGGCTTGGAGGAGGGGGGCTGGGAGGAGGGAGGCTGATGCTGGGGGAGGCTGGGAGGAGGGAGGCTGATGCTGGGGGAGGCTGGGAGGAGGGAGGCTGATGCTGGGGAGGCTGGGAGGAGGGAGGCTGATGCTGGGGGAAGCTGGGAGCAGGGAGGCTGATGCTGAAGGAGGCTCATGCTGGGGGAGGCTGGGAGGAGAGAGGCTGATGCTGGAGGAGGCTCATGCTGGGGGAGGCTGGGAGGAGAGAGGCTGATGCTGGGGTAAGCTGGGAGCAGGGAGGCTCATGCTGGGGGAGGCTGGGAGGAGAGAGGCTGATGCTGGGGTAAGCTGGGAGCATGGAGGCTGATGCTGAGGGAGGCTGGGGGAGAGAGGCTGATGCAGGGGGAGAGGCTGCTGCTGGAGGCGGGGGGAGAGAGGCTGCTGCTGGGGGAATGGGAGAGAGGGGCCAATGCTAGAGACAGAGGACAAGGGTTGAGGGATAGAGCAATGACAATATCGATGGGGGGGGAGTGTAAGGACTCAGAATAAGAGGGGGGCAGCATTGGGAGCTCATTATGGAGAAGGGGCAGCATGTGTGGGCTCAGTATGGAGTGGAACAATGTAGGGGGAGTCAATATCAAGAGTGGGGTAGTGTGTGTGTGTGTGTGTGTGTGTGTGTGTGTGTGGGTCTCAGCATAAGCGCTAGTGTGGTGGTCTTAGTATGATGAGTGGGGCAGCATGGAGGTGTCATTATGGAAAAGAGGAAGGCAGCATTAGGAGCTCATGGAGAGGGGCAGCATGCATGGGACACTGTCAGGAGGGGAAAGCATGCATGGGACACTGTCAGGAGGGGGCAGCATGCATGGGACACTGTGAGGAGGGGGCAGCATGCATGGGACACTGTGAGGAGGGGGCAGCATGCATGGGACACTGTGAGGAGGGGGCAGCATGCATGGGACACTGTGAGGAGGGGGCAGCATGCATGGGACACTGTGAGGAGGGGGCAGCATGCTTGGGACACTGTGAGGAGGGGGCAGCATGCATGGGACATTGTGAGGAGTGGGCAGCATGCATGGGACATTGTGAGGAGGGGGAAGCATGCATGGGACATTGTGAGGAGGGGGCAGCATGCATGGGACATTGTGAGGAGGGGACAGCATGTATGGGACATTGTGAGGAGGGAGCAGCATGCATGGGACACTGTGAGGAGGGGGCAGCATGCATGGGACACTGTGAGGAGGGGGCAGCATGCATGGGACATTGTGAGGAGGGGGCAGCATGCATGGGACATTGTGAGGAGGGGGCAGCATGCATGGGACACTGTGAGGAGGGGGCAGTATGCATGGAACATTGTGAGGAGGGGGCAGCATGCTTGGGACACTGTGAGGAGGGGGCAGCATGCATGGGACATTGTGAGGAGTGGGCAGCATGCATGGGACATTGTGAGGAGGGGGCAGCATGCATGGGACACTGTGAGGAGGGGGCAGCATGCATGGGACATTGTGAGGAGGGGGCAGCATGCATGGGACATTGTGAGGAGGGGGCAGCATGCATGGGACACTGTGAGGAGGGGGCAGTATGCATGGGACACTGTGAGGAGGGGGCAGTATGCATGGGACACTGTGAGGAGGGGGCAGCATGCATGGGACATTGTGAGGAGGGGGCAGCATGCATGGGACATTGTGAGGAGTGGGCAGCATGCATGGGACATTGTGAGGAGGGGGCAGCATGAATAAGACATTGTGAGGAGGGGGAAGCATGCATGGGACACTGTGAGGAGGGGGAAGCATGCATGGGACACTGTGAGGAGGGGGCAGCATGCATGGGACATTGTGAGGAGGGGGCAGCATGCATAAGACATTGTGAGGAGGGGGAAGCATGCATGGGACACTGTGAGGAGGGGGAAGCATGCATGGGACATTGTGAGGAGGGGGCAGCATGATGTGAGGACAATGGGCAGATCATATTTCATAATCGAGGAAGGTGTGGTGGGTATAATTTATAAGGGAGGGCAATGTGTAGTTTATTAGGGGCAGTGTGACAGTCACAGTATATAAGTGGGGACGGTGTGGTGGAAATATTTTATACCCATGCTATGTTTTGATGTGCCCGTGGTGATCCCCATTGGGGGGGGGGTTAGAGCCCTTCGTTTCTCATTGATACTTTTTAAAGTGTTTTACAGAGTAGATCTGCCTTAAACAGATGTCGTGTGCGAAAACTCAGTTTTACGTTGTCAATAAGGGGCGCGACCACTTAAAGTGCCTAGGGCAGCATGAAGGCAAAATACAGCCCTGGTGATGAGCGAGCACTATCATGTTCGGTACTTCTCACTAGTGATGAATGAGCACTACCATGCTCCGGTGCTCGGTACTCGTAACTAGTGATGAGTGAGCACTACCATGCTTGGGTGCTCAGTACTCGTAACTAGTGATGAGCGGGCACTACCATGCTCAGGTGCTCAGTACTCGTAACTAGTGATGAGCAGACACTACCATACTCAGGTGCTCAGTACTCGTAATTAGTGATGAGTGGGCACTACCATGCTCAGGTGCTCAGTACTCGTAATTAGTGATGAGCGAGCACTACCATACTCAGGTGCTCAGTACTCGTAACTAGTGATGAGCAGGCACTACCATGCTCAGGTGCTCAGTACTAGTAACTAGTGATGAGCGGGCACTACCATACTCAGGTGCTCAGTACTCGTAACTAGTGATGAGTGAGCACTACCATGCTCGGGTGCTCAGAACTCGTAACTAGTGATGAGCTGGCACTACCATGCTCAGGTGCTCAGTACTCGTAACTAGTGATGAGCGAGCACTACCATGCTCAGGTGCTCGGTACTAGTGATGAGTGAGCACTACCATGCTCGGGTGCTCGGTACTGCAACTAGCGATGAGCGAGCACTACCATGCTCCGGTGCTCGGTATTCGTAACTAGTGATGAGTGAGCACTACCATGCTCGGGTGCTCAGTATTCGTAACTAGTGATGAGCGGGCACTACCATGCTTGGGTGCTCAGTACTCGTAACTAGTGATGAGCGAGCACTACCATACTCAGGTGCTCAGTACTCGTAACTAGTGATGAGCAGGCACTACCATGCTCAGGTGCTCAGTACTCGTAACTAGTGATGAGCAGGTACTACCATGCTCGGGTGCTCAGTACTCGTAACTAGTGATGAGCGGGCACTACCATGCTTGGGTGCTCAGTACTCGTAACTAGTGATGAGCGAGCACTACCATACTCAGGTGCTCAGTACTCGTAACTAGTGATGAGCAGGCACTACCATGCTCAGGTGCTCAGTACTCGTAACTAGTGATGAGCAGGCACTACCATGCTCAGGTGCTCAGTACTCGTAACTAGTGATGAGTGAGCACTACCATGCTCAGATGCTCGGTACTAGTGATGAGTGAGCACTACCATGCTCGGGTGCCGGTGCTCGGTACTGCAACTAGCGATGAGCGAGCACTACCATGCTCAGGTGCTCGGTACTCGTAAATAGTGATGACCAAGCACTACTAATCTCAGGTGTTTGGTACTCATGTTTAATGAGGCCATCTGAGGTCAGTGACCACAAATATACTGAGTGACGTCACCACCCATCGCTGTGGCTCAGTCTCTGCCTGAATCCACAGGGTGCAGACATGTTCTGTGCCCATGTGCTGTGCCTTCAGTATGTTTGTAGCGGAGCCGGAATCATCATGGGACCTCGTGTGGATTACATCGGAACTGGGTGTTTGGGGTTACTAAAGGGGTGAAAGATGGTGGTGTTTTTTTTTTATTTTATTTCAAATAAAAAATTTGTTTGGTGTTTGAGTTCATTTCTTTTACTAATCTGTAAGTGAATGGGAGAGAGGGTCTCATAGACGCCTTCCATTACTAATCTAGGGCTTAGTGACAGCTGTGACCTGTCATTAATCCTTTAATACACTGCTACATATCAGGGGAATCAGGATGAGGTAAAGTTTCGGGATTTCTGCATCTGATGGATGCAACAATCTTGGGTGGCTGCAGGCTATTGCTATTTTTAGGCTGGGGGGGCAATAACCATTGGCCTCCCCAGCATGAGAATACCAGCTCCCAGGTGTCAGCATTATCATGACTGGGTATCAAAATTGGGGAGGAACCGCACGCCAGTTTTTTTATTTATTTAAATTTATTTATTTTTATTTTTAAAAAAGCTGCTTGCGGTTTCTCCTATTTTGATACACAGCCACGATAAGCACATGGTTGGAGGCTGCAGCCTGTAGACGTATTGTTTATCTGTTGCTGGGTATCTTAATATGGGAGGATTTAAATTTAATTTTACACCACGACTGGGACACACACAGTGTGTGCAAATGCAAGCTGTCAGACACGCTGTCACACAGGTTGGGGGCGCGGTATGACTGCAACCAATCACAGATGTCGGGACTGCCGGTGGGTGGGGGAAGCAGTGCATATGCATGAGGGATAATGAGCGGCCCCAGAAGTAGTGTTACCGATGTGCGGGAGACTGGTGAGTATAATGCGACCTCATTGTGTTTCTAATTACAAGCTTTGGTTTTTCAATGTCTGCGATTTCGGCAAAAGCCATGTGGGATTCCCCGTAGTCAAGCTCTACCACGTTTTGATAATTGGATGTGATACTATAATTGGATATTGCGATGTTTATGCCACAGATCCACAATGTGGATGAGTACAATTTATGGACATGACCGGCCCGATATTAACATCCAGCCTAATATAAATATTACTAGACATGACCCCAGTAATATTTAATGTTTTTGATCTCTTGGAAAAGTAGGTGGAAAGTATAGAGGATTTGTTCTGTAAGTCTTAATGTTAAAATTATATTATAAAATTTTCAGCTAAAAAAAAATAAAAAATAAAAAAATCTATTTTACTTAAAAAAAAGTGTTCCCTTCTAACTACTGTCCCCCTCCCTGTATTGCGTCTATTTTCCACTGTTGTTCTTTTTTTACGATGTGACAGGAACTGCCCGAGTAAAAAATGGCCTGGAAATAAAATCAGATTCTTCAATAACATCAGGGCGGATTATATGCACAAAGTGAGATATTCTGTAATGGAAAATAACCAAGAGATTAGTTCTCCAGTCAAAAGCAATTAACTACTAGAGTAAAGGGGTAATTAGGCATTTAGACAGATGATGGAAAAGTTGTACAATCTGAATTGTGGATTCATTCATGTTCTACTTATAGACAGTGCTGCCCACAAATCTAGGAGGAAATCTCTCCAAAATAAAGGCACCTTCTAGAGCAGGGTTCCCCAACTCCAGTCCTCGAGGGCCGCCCAACAGTGCATGTTTTCAGGATTTCCTTAGCATTGCATGGGTGTTGGAATCATCAACTGTGCAGGTGATTAAATTATCACATGTGCAATACTAAGGAAATCCTGAAAACATGCACTGTTGGCGGCCCTCGAGGACTGGAGTTGGGGACCCATGTTCTAGAGCTTTCATTTTAGGGACCTCTTCAAGTGAAAAGTTGATCTTCAGTACCCAGGAGTGTCCACTATACGATGTCCTGGCTCTCTACACTGTTTATATAGGCAGGGTAATGGCTCACATGGTAATACAGACACGCCCCTGAGGATCCTGTGAGCACTGCCCCCTTGGCAAATACCATAAAAATTAGCCCAAAATAGAAAAAGGCCTAAATCTCTGAAACTGTATGGCTGATTAAAAAAAAAAAAAGTGGAATACTCAAGGGATCAGCAAAAATAAAATAATACCAAAAAGTGATCACTTTAGACCTGGTGTCAGGTTCTCTTTAAATGGGATTTTCTGAATCTTTAATTAAGTTGCTCTAATTGTGCGGCTAATGAAGACACAACAAACATCTAGATATCTAAAGAGCTTATAAAGTTGCCAGCAAAACTACTAACCCTACTCAACTTCCCATTGCAAATTAGGTTTGGCTAAATTTTCAAACTATCTACCAGTTTCAATAAATCAGTGAAAAAGGAATATAAATAGCTAAGCACAACTATTATAACAATTGGCTTCTATAAACTCAACATTAATGCCACTGTTACTGAGTACCATGGACTGAGAATGATTCACCTGATGTAATAATCAGAGAGTTCTTTAGTGCTTAAGATAAAACACATCAAATACCCAAACTGGCTAGGAGTTTGGGTGCATTGCTTGTCAGAAATATGGCTAAGCTAAGAAAAGGGTCCAAAAAGTTGAGAGATCACTGTCTCGCACAAACAGGGGGTAAAAAAAAAAAAAGATACAAAAGGCAGTGTTCCTAATTATACAGTGCGGCAAAGCGACGGAGGACCAGATTAAATCCTAGCACTGCAGGTCTTGATTACATGCACCTGGCTAGCTTTGACTAAGGACCAAACCATGTATTTACCTGGGCCTCTGAGTCTTCTAGGGAGATTGAGTAGAATTCAGTGGGTGGAAAAAACCATCTGACCAGGCCTATTTAGGCCTATTTAGGCTGTGCACGGAGTGGACACTTGTGTTGGGGCTGGGAGCCACCGGAGCTCAGGCTGAAAGAAACAATGAGACTCGTAGGACTATACCCCTTATTTGTGGAAAGTTTCATCAAGGAATATGAACTGTGAAGTGTATGCGTGAGCTTCTACTGACATACTGTAATGCTCACTGTCAGAGATGGTGAAGCGGCAAGCTGAAGTGGACCCACTGGACCACAGGGAGACCCCGGGCCTACCTTAATATGGGGTAGAGGACCAGAACTCTCACAGCTGATCCTCAGGACAGGGGTGGACACAGGAGCACATAAGACCGAGTCTCAAATGCAGACAGGGACCACTAGGGTGACTCAAGGCAGACAAAACAGGCAGGATGGACAGGCATAGTCACTAGCACCAACAGAGCAGGATGAACAGGCAACGTCACTAGTGCCAACAGGGCAGGATGAACAGGTAGTCGGTATGGGCGGGACAGGACTGGAACCAGGTGCCAATGAGAAAGACGAACTGGTAGCCGTTTACAGGCAGGAAAGGCTAAACCCAGGTGCCAGAAGGCAGGACGGGCTGGGACCAGGTACAGGACAGGCTGGACCCAGCTGCCAACAGGCAGGATGGGCTAGGACCAGGTACAGGACAGGACGGGACCAGGTACAGGACAGGTACAAGCAGAACAGAATGGGACAAACAGGGTGACCTCACAACTAACAAAATAGAACTCAAATAACTAAACTGATGGCGTTGAACAGGCAACTCCCGTAGTGGGAGCTTGCCTTAAATAATCAGTTACGTTCAGTGATAGGCTGACAGGCATTTCCTAGGAGTGGCACGCTTGCCCTTTAAGAGATGGCCAACGGAGCGTGCGCACTCCTTAAGAGTACTCCTGCAGATACTGTGATGCGCGCACAGACTCCGGGAGGCGGGAGGAGGAGAAGCCCACGTGGTGGAGAGGCAGGGAAGCCAGGCGGTGTTGAAGGACTCGGCCATTGTGGTGAGTCAGAGCACCTCCCAACAGGAGAGCAAGTTGTGCAGGGACACAGCACTACACATATAGGTGACTGCTAAACTATCTGATTATTTGCTTTTATAACTATGTGCCCAGAAGAAGCTGTTTTGGTTGATTAATCCCTTGGAGTTTATGAAATCACTAAAACTGCATGTTTAGACCAAACTACATTGCCTATGTGAATGCCACCTAATGCTTACCTGAGAGTGTGAATCCCTACAACAGCTAGAAGTAGAGTTCACAAGTTCAAAGTTAGATTCCTGAGTAGACAGGTGGTCAAAAACCCTCACGTGACAACAGAAGACCTACAGCAAGATTGATTTGAAGACAAACACTGAGATTTTAGTTAAGGTGCATACTAAAAACTCAGAGCCTCCATGTCTGAACGCCAAGACTTGCATTGCTACTGACCCAAAAATCACAAGAAAAGATGGCTCCAATATGCCCAAAACCGTATAAATATCTTTTTGGGATTCTGGTCTTTGGAAAGATTAAAGAAATCTGGACCTTTTGGGGCATATGAATCAGTGGTATGTCTAGAAGAGAAAGAATGAAGCATATTCTGAAAAGAATACCCTGCCTAGAGTGAAGCATGGTGGTGTCTCGGAGATGGCTACAGTGAAGCATGGTGGTGGATCAGTGATACTCTGGTGCTGCTTTGCTTCCCCTGCCACTGGAAATGTGCAGCGTATGGCAGACAAGATGGATTCAATCAAGTATTTGGAAATCATAGGAGAAAACATCATGCTTTTTACGAGGAAGTGGAAGCTTTGGAGTCACTGTACTTTCCAATACGACAATGATCTCAAGCAACCTCAGAGTCCACCAAGGCTTGGCTTCAAAAGAAGTCCTGGGAGTTTTGAAGTGGATGTCACAGTTCCCTGACTTTGCAGGGAATTGAAAAAGACAGTTATAGCAAGCAAACCCAAGGATATTAATGAACAAGAGGCCATTGCCCTTGATAAATGAGCTTAGATTCCCCAGGATTGGGAACACAGCCAGAAGATATCATCTGCTTACGTATAACGTGTGCAGCAGGTTATAACACCTAGAAGGACTGTATTAAATATTCTTGTTATGGGGCCGGGTGGGGAGGGGGTGGGAGTTGAGAAATTCTAAATATGCAGTAGTCAGTAAAAGTGGCATTTTATGGTGAATTTGGAGAAAATACTTGTTAAATTGTGTTCAGCTGTTTACATTATTTTTAGCTTATTGGAAACAACAAAAAGTTTGCAAATTTAGCTAAAAAAAAAAAAAATTGCAATGGGAACTGAATAATTTTGATTGCAACTATAAGTTCCAAACATACTGTCTATTACAGCTGTGTATTTGTGCATTCATTACAGGGGGCACAGTTATAAAGTGGAGAGAAGGCAATGCTTCGATTTTGCAATGTTTTTGTCTTGAAGGATGAGATAAGTGCCTACATCCCATTTCTTGGGAATGTGAAAATATGCAGAGCTATACACTTCTGCAGCAAAGATCTGTCGTGTTCTGCGTTGCACTCGTTGGGTGTCATGGTGGTATCGGACTCTGTTCACACTGCAGAGTCCGACAAGCTGCCGTGGGTTCTTTAGCTGAACTGCCTGTCATGGGTGTCGGCTGGTTCTGGCTTCACTGCTCTGCAGTGCAGCAGGAGTTAATTTCTGCTGGTCTGTGATCATCTGCTGGGAGCTCAGGCTGCTGATCACCATCTTTAACATTTATAAGGCTCTGGATTCTGGAGCTAAGTGCCGGATATAGCTTTTTGCTTCCTGGTTCCTGTGGTTATCCAGTTGTATGGTGATCTTCAAGTTACGATTCAGTGTGGTGAAGGAGTCCTCCAGTTGTGTATTTATTTCCAACCCCTTTGGCGTTACTCCCCAGTTTATATACTGTCCCTCCTTTGTGTTTGAGTGCACTGTGTGTGAGTTTTCATTTACCCTTGTCTGTGATTATTTGTGGGGTTTTAGTTACTGGGTTTCCGGCCTGGTACCTGGTTGGGGGGGGAGTAGTATTAGAGCTCGGACAGGAGACAGGGCTAAGTTGGAGGCTCGAACCTGGCTACCATCAAGTCTACCCTCGAGATAAGGGACAGCACAGGGGCCACAGTCTTAGGGTCACCCTCTGAGTCCCTGTTACAGCCGTACACCCCCGTAATAAGAACCAAACAAAATGCACCAAGACACGGACTCTTACAAAATGACTTATGTTCTATTAGTTTTGCATTATTTATAGAACATTTACTTTATGAATAAAAAAAATATTCTGAATTCCGAGTAAAAGTGACCCCGCCCCCACTCCAGACAAGCAAGATCAGAAACAAAAGCTTAGAAAGTACTGCAGATAAACCCAGAGTATATCTCTGAGATGAAACAGAAGAGGTCAAATCAATTTATATGAAGGTTACATAGAAGAGACAGCGAGCCGTACGAGCACGAGTCCAGAACGGAGTATTAATAGAAGAATACAAGGCACTCCCAAGGTTGGCTGCAACGTGTGATTTATTTAACGTGCATTCAGAACGGAGTATTAAACCATGGCGCGGGCATCGGCTGCTCTGTGTCACTGGAGAAAATGGACAACTAATTACACCGTACGCTCATAGCTTACATATAACTTAGGAAATAAATGTGCACAGGAATAATTATCCCAGGGAAGGACGGACAATAATTACCACAAACCTGTTCCAAGCATAGATTCTTCTAATGTTACTAAAAGTTGATAATTGCTGTAATTATTATACTCCCAAATCTGTTACCCCGATTGCCACCATACCTGGGGAATCAGGAAGAGCTAAGTCAAAGCACCAGAATTGGAGCATCCAATGTGATGTGTCACTTCTGGGGTGGCTGTGGGCTGCTATTTTTAGGCTGCGGACGGCCAAATAACCATGGAACTTCCCCAGCCTGATAATACTGATATCTCCAAAAACCGTAACCTTGATTGCCACCGCACCAAGGGAATTTGGAAGAGCTGGTCAACGCACCAGAATTGGAGCATCTAATGTGAATGTGATGTGCCACATCTGGGGCGGCAGTGGGCTGCTATTTTTAGGCTGGGGAGGGCCAAGTTACCATTGAACTTCCCCAACCTGATAATACCGATATCCCCAAAAACCGTAACCTCGATTGCCACTGCACCAAGGAAATTTGGAAGAGCTGGGCAACGCACCAGAATTGGAGCATCAAATGTTAATGTGATGTGCCACATCTGGGGCAGCTGCGGGCTGCTAGTTTTAGGCTGGGGAGGACCAAATAACTATGGAACTTCACCAGCCTGATAATACCAGCCCCAAGCTGTCTGCTTTATCTTTACTGGTTCTCAAAAATAGAGGAGACCGCAAGTCATTTTTTTTTTAAGTAATTTATTTATTTGGTTAATACAAAGCTGGACAATATGCTTCACCTGCAAGGCACTAAAGGGTGCAACTTTACAATGATTTGTGTGGTTGTGAAGTTATATATTTGCCGAATATCTCTCCATCTATCTATCATTATCTTTAACACATAAAAATCTGTAAAAAGGGAGCGAAATCATGGGATCTGTAGTTAATCAACCCAATGTGGCAGTGACAGCATCAAAAGAAAGGTGCGGCACAGAGGTGAGCAAGAAAAGGATAAATAATTACTTCTGATTAATGGTGGCAATACTTTGTAAGCATTGACACACTAACAGTTACTTTTCTATATATTTTTTTTATAAGTTGGGAAAACCCCTTTAAATAATTCATACAAGGAGGGACACACCGATCATTATTAATTTATTTGGAGTAATCCGGAAAGCAACCATAGCCCTATGCACAGATAAGCCAGAGACAATTTTGGGGTTTCTAAATATCAACTCTGACATCCTAAAAATAAACTCATATTTATTTTGTTTCTGTGTAAAACATTAACTTCCCAGAAGAGGATTTTCCACTGACAGTAAAATATTTTCATAGCTGGATGATTGGCTTGAATCCAGTTATTGTAATATTATTTTATGAGCTGCTATTAAGCCATTGATTCGCCCCGGCTTCTGGAGGCACAAAATATGGAGTCCAATATCCTACGTTTATAGACGTTACGGGCACAGACTCGCCTCCTTATAAACAGATGTTTTGACCCTTTAAGGATGCAGCCTATTTTGGGACTGACAGGGTTATTTCCATCTGGTAAAGTGCTGACATTGGTTCGGTCACCATTATATTACCAATATATTCTCCCCTAGGAGGTTATGTCATCACTTTGTGATCAGTGGGGAACCATCCTCTGATACTGAGAATATGACTAATGCGGGTATCACACGGTACGATATATCGTGCGATATGTCGTCGGGGTCACATCGTAAGTGACGCACATCCGGCATCGTTTGATATATCGTAGCGTGAGGCACCTCCGAACGACTGTGAACGAGCAAAAATACTCACCTTATCGTTGCTCGTTGACACGTCGCTCATTTTCAAAAAGTCGTTTCTTCTTCTCTGCTTCTCTGCGTCAGTTGTTCATCGTACCCGGGGCAGCACACATCGCTGTGTGTGACACCCCGGGAAAGATGAACACAGCTTACCTGCGTCCCGCCGGCAATGCGGAAGGAAGGAGGTGGGCGGGATGTTTACATCCCGCTCATCTCCGCCCCTCTGCTTCTATTGGCCGGCCGCTGTGTGACGTCGCTGTGACGCCGAACGTCCCTCCCCCTTCAGGAAGAGGATGTTTGCCGCCCACAGCGATGTCGCTCAGCAGGTAAGTGCGTGTGATGGGGGTAAACGACTTTGTGCGCCACGGGCAACTAATTGCCCGTGACGCACAAACGACGGGGGCGGGTGCGATCGCACAATAGATCGTCTCGTGTGACGCCCACATCAGGCTGAGTACTACTGAGGCTACTTTCATGGCGCTTCTGGTGGAGACTGGCTTGGTGTGACAAAAAGAAGGGCTTGTTCATAGTTTACTATTTATTTACTATTTAAGGTTAGGCATGTACCTAGGAAAGCTACATGAGCCCATTTAATGAAAAGTCAGGATCAACTGTCCCAGATCTTAGACCCCCTTCACACATCCGTGCAAGAAAATCCAAACATTTTTCATGGCCGGTTGTGGAGTTCCATGGGCTATCCATGTGTCAGTGTGTGTGTGTCATCAGTGTGCTGTCCATGTCACATCTGGATATCACACGCACAGCATGAACTTGTATACCTACCTGTCTCCGGCCCTGCTATTACACTTGCTTCCAGGTCCACAGTCAGTGAAGTGAATATTCATTAGGCATAATGAGCGGGACCGGGAAGCAACAGCAGCGCCGTAGACAGGTAAGTATAAAAATCAATTTAATTTCAGTGAGGTATCCTCCAGAAGGTGTCACACTGATGTCAAGCAGATCACATCAGTATACAGTCCGTGTGACATCCATGCTGCCGGCCAAAAACGGTCATGTTGCCATGTGAAGCACACAGACATGCGTGTGCTCCACACGGACATACGGTCCGTGCCAAAACAAGTTTGTGTGAGCAAACCCATTGAATTTAATGGGTCTACGTGTGGAAACGGACACCACACGTAACGGACACACGGATGTGTGAAAGGGGCCTTACTGTGCTATGGAGTTTGGGCAGGGAAAGAGGCAAGGAGGGTGAAGGACCAAGTTTTCCTTTAACCCAAGGAGCAAGATATTCCAAAGGTGCACGCTCAAAATTGGTGCTGAGTTTCGCGTTAACCACCTGATAAAGACTTTAAGAGGGACGTCACCAAATCATAGTTATCTGCCAATGTAACATGTAAAAATGTAAGATTCCAACCAAGACCGTCCAAGTATTGTGCCTCTCCGTGAGCAGAGCTATTCTTATTGTAACCATCCCGCTTGTGTGCCTCTGCGGCATCTTATTTGAAAGTTACAAACTGTCTCGGATCTTTTTGTTAAGGACGACCGTACCCTGTTGACGACATCAAGAGCACAGTATCAATTGCAAGACGAGCTGCTGGACATACATATTATTACTATTTATTTTTCGAGCACCATTGATTCCATGGTCTTGTAGATGTGATAAAGCGATTTACATATAAAACACAAATATAAATTACAATGAAAAAAATAACTGGTACAGAGGGGGATCGGGCTTACAGTCAACAGGGTAATGGGGAAGGAGACAGTAGGTTGGGGGATTGCAGCAGCTCCGGAGGTGGAGAAGTGGAAGGGTGGTCCTTACAGGGTATAGGCTTTCTTTGAGAGATGGGTTTTCAAGTTCCATCTGAAGGTTCCAACTGTTGGAGACAACAGGACGTGTTGGGGCACAGAATTCCAGAGGTCAGAAACGTACAAGTGTAGATGAGAAAAGGAAGCCTTGGGAGGATCGGAGACTAAAGGGTGCTTTACACCAGACAATCTATCGTGCGATAGATCGTCGGGGTCACGGTTTTTGTGACGCACATCCGGCATCGCTGGCGATGCCGGCCTGTGTGACACCTCCTAGCGACGCAAATCGTGAGTCGGGTACTGCTCGCTAGGTTCCATAATATCGTTTGATTTAGTTGACCATCGTTTCCGTGGTAGCACACGCCGCTCCGTGTGACACCACGGGAACGATGAGCAGCTCACCTGCCTCCCGCGGCCGCCGCCGGCTCTATGTGGAAGGAAGGAGGTGGGCGGGATGTTTACGTCCCGCTCATCTCCGCCCCTCCGCTTCTATTGGCCGGCGGCCGTGTGACGTCGCTGTGACGCCGAACGTCCCTCCCACTCCAGGAAGTGGACGTTCGCCGCCCACAGCGAGGTCGCACGAGAGGTAAGTATGTGTGACGGGGGTAACTAACTTTGTGCGACACGGGCAGCGATTTGCCCGTGACGCAAAAAGGCCGGGGGCGGGTACGATCGATTGTGAAATCGCACAATCGGTCGTACCGTGTAAAGCAGCCTTAAGTGTGGGAAGATATCGGGAGGTACATTCAGAGAAGACAGATTATGGACGACTTTGCAGGTCAGTCTTAGGCCTTGGTTCCACTTGCGCATAGCTTTTGATGTGAAAGCAGCGGAAGCTATATGCTAATGACCCTCTGCTGAGCGCGTGAGCCAAGGGCCATGCGACTATGATCCAATCTTGCGATTGGTTCACAGCTGCAGAGAAGAGGGAGGGAGCACTTTCTCCTGTCTCCTCCGCTGCCTGTGTCTGCATACATCGCACTTCAGTTGGATGACATGAGAGTGTAGTGCGATGTTTCACATGCACCCATAGACGTGTATGGGTGCGGGTGAGCCGAGACGAGACTCGCTGCCAAACGCAGCATGTTTCGATTCAATTTTTCATGCTGATGTGGCATGAAAAATCAATCGCAGATGGACACTGCCCCATAGTTTTGCACTAGTACGAGTACAATACAATATTTTATTGGATTGCACTCGTCATTGCAAAACGCAAGTGGAACTAAGGCCTTAGAGTCTGAACTAGAAACATTGGGGAATTGGGAGACAATTAAGGGATCTGCAGAGGGGAGAGGCGGAGGATTAGGGAGGAGAGATGTCCATTAGTCGGGCAGCCTAGTTAGGCCGGGGCCACACGGGGACTAATGCAATCCTTGCATGACACTCGGCTCACGCTGGCAGCACAGCGGGAGCCGAGTGTCATGCGAGTGTCACTGCGACTGAGGTCCGATCATGCGATTGGACCTCAGCTGTGGGGGGTGGGCCGGCACTGAGGAGGGGCGGACCAGCGCTGAAGAGGGGCGGGCCCGGCACGGAGGAGGGGCGGGTGGGATTTATCTCCATCTCTCCTCCGTAGCTGGCTATTGCCATTCTCGCACCAGTGTACTGCGACTGCAGTGCGATCTTTCTCTCACCCCATAGACTTGAATGGGTGCGAGAGAAAGAGTCTTGCATTACAGTCGCAGCATGCTGCGATTGTTTTCTCAGCCGATTTTGGCCGAGAAAATAATCGCTCATGGGTGCTGACACACAGGCTAATATTGGTCCGAGAGGAAAGCAATGTTTTATCGCATTCCACTCGGTCCGATTTTCATGCCGTGTGTCTTAGGTCTTAAGGATGGACTGGAGAGGAGCTAGAGTGTTAGCAGGGAGGCCACAGGGGAGGATGTTGCAGTAATCAAAGCGGGAGATGATGAGGGTCTAAACTAACATTTTAATAGATAGGTTAAAGGAGGCAGAAAATGTTAAGGGCATGGATGTGTGGTTTGTAGGACAGGTGTAACGCCTGCCTGGATCAACAGACTCAGGTGGGATGTAATGGACAAGCCACTCACCAAGCATGACCCCCAGAACCCTGAAACCCTTTAGCCCCTATACAGGGATTTGGAATTACACAGGGCCCTGGAGATCACTACCTGTGGAAGGCTGCAGTCCGATGAGAGTAGTCGTCAGGTAGGGTCAAACCAGGAATAGCAGAACAGGGACAGAATCGGCAGGCAAGGACGTAATTAGAAAACGTAGCAGAGGTCAAATCCGGATCGGGCAGCGAGGTACAAAAATAGCAGGCAGAAGGGTAGTCAGAAAACATGCAGAAGTCAGTACACAGGAATCACAAAACAGAATAGGGCGGACCAGGAGCCAGGAAATCAGAACGATCTCTGGCAGAGGTCATGTGACAGGAGGGGGGATAAGAAGGGTGTGGTGTCTTCCCATTGGCTGCAGGTATATGTTGGCAACTTCAGCTGGAAGACACACGCCACCTACAGTCAGCCAGTGGTACTGCAGGTTCCAGGGAAACCCAGCCTAGTGGATGAGCGGAGCCTGTGCTCCGCAGAGCCACAGGCACCGACTCCTCTCCCATCACCAGCACTATCCATGGTGGGAACATGGCGTCGTCTGGCGATCGGAGCAGAAGTCGCAGGAGCGGACTCCGGTGGGGACGTGACAACAGGGCAGAGCAATGTCCATTTGGCAGACAGCAATCTCACCTGACTTCTTCCCACTTGACCAAGTGGTCACGTGTTTTAAACTGGGAGAGAGGAGAAAGCCACTGCCACACAACTTGGGTAGCGGCGTATCTCCACTGAAAACAAAAGGATCAGTGGTTGAAATTTCAACTATCCAATCCTTCTTTCCACAACACTATCTGATGGGGGAGAGTCAGGAGGACCCCATAAACACCAGGCAGTCAGCTGATCCTGCCAAATTTAATATGGGTCCTTAAATTTCTACATCAATGTGAAAGTAGCGCCGCCATGCCCACTTTATGGGAGCACTCCAAATAGAAATATATCTGTATCATGGCGGCACACAGGGCGCCAACGACTCCATACATTTTATTTGCAGTGTGCAAGCAGATCGTGCAAGAGGACAAATAGTTTTACAGCATTTTGGCATTCTGTTTAATTATTTTAAAATATTTAAATTAATAACTATTTTAATATTTAATTAATAAATATTTTTTATATTTAATTAATAAATATTTTAATATTTTATTAATAATTAATTAAAATATTCTTTTCATCAGACATCTTTCCCTATCACTCTCTTGCATATTATCGCTTTAGGATGAAGCATTTAGCGCATTATTGTTTTTGTTTTTTATTATCTAAAATTATTATTTTTCTTTGTTCTTCTGCTGCAATTATTTTATGCAAAGAAGCTTTTAATTCTGCTCGGTCTTATCTGATGTCACTAAAAAGACACAATAATGCGACTAATTAAACTCTGGAAAGGTAAGTAAAACAGCGGGAAGCCAACCCTAGTGTGCAAACATGAAGGAATCTCCCGCCGGGTGACACAACCGTGACCGCACACAGAACCTTTCAATATCTATAAACAATCTGCTGCTCTGCGCCTCATCAGATTGCACACTTTAATTATAAGTCTCAGAATTTTCATTGTAGAAGTATAGGTAAAATGTAGAACCGAGGAAATCCAACTACGGAAAATATTGCCCTCCGCAAGTAACGCAACACCTTTTACCATCACGGGGGTCTTCTTAGGCCCTGTGCGCACTAGAAAATGGACTTTTCTTAAGAAAAATCCGCACCCTCTGGCAGAATACCGCACCCACGTTTTTACCATGGTTTGCCGCGTTTTTGCCGCAGTGGTTTTTCCGCGGGTTGGTCCATTATATATGTCAAAAAACGCAGGTACCTGCGCAAAAGAAGTGACATGCACATCTTTTTTTTTTTTCGCTGAGAAATATTGCAGCAAAACCTGTAGGGAAAAAAAACGCAGCGTGCACACACCATTTTTTTTTTACCATAGATTTTGCTGGGAAATGACTGCAGAAAGGTTATGAACATTTTCTGCAGCAATTCATGCGGCAAAAACCGCGGCAAAAACCGCAGGGTGCGCACAGGGCCTTAATCCTGTAAGATTCTGTGACACATTTGAAAGCAATTGTGACTATCCACCAAATTAATATAAATCATGGTATGTTTCTCTCAGCTACAGCTCACATCTTTGCTAATCACTCATGAGCTTACACACTCCGCTCTGCTACATCCAGCAGACTGACTCACCAGCCGCACACGCTGAACCGATTTCTTGGTTCGTTTAGCAAAGCATTGTAGGTGCACTCCTAAGCAAGACCTGCAGAGCTGGGATTAACTTTCAAGCTATGCTACAATATATATGTATATATATATATATATATATATATATATATATATGTATGTATGTGTGTATATATATATATGTGTGTACATATATATATATGTATATATATATATATATATATATGTGTATATATATATATATGTATGTATGTATGTATGTATGTATGTGTGTATATATATATATATATATATATATATATATATATATATATATATATATATATATATACAGACGCACACTTCCTAAGTTGTATAGAAGGTTTGTCGGCAATCATATTATTGTCATAGACAAGATTAAAATATCTAATTACATCTCTGTTACTGTAGATAACACCAGGTCCACAATTCATAGTTGGCAATGTCACAGCTCGCCTCATCCAACTCCATTGGCACAGACTGATCTAACCTTTATATACAGTAGATAACAATAAAGCTACCATTCATAATAGATGATATCACAGCTCACTTCCTCCTCCTCCTGTAAAGTGACTGATAACAGCTTTACATACAGTAGATAACACTGGATCCACAATTCAAACTAGGTGACATCACAGCTCACCTCTCCCTCTTCCTGTACAATAACTGCTAACACCTCTATATGCAGTAGATAACACAGGATCCACCATTCACAATAGGTGATATCACAGCTCACCTCCTCCTCCTGTACATTGACTGATAACACCTCTATATGCAGTAGATAACACAGCTCACTTCCTCCTCCTCCTGTAAAGTGACTGATAACAGCTATACATACAGTAGATAACACTAGATCCACCATTCAAACTAGGGGACATCACAGCTCACCTCTCCCTCTTCCTATACAATGACTGCTAACACCTCTATATGCAGTAGATAACACAGGATCCACCATTCACATTAGGTGATGTCACAGCTCACCTCCACCCCTACATTTGCCCAGACCAGAGCACACTGATAAGGTTGGTATACCAATAGTGAGTCGACTATTGCTACTAATGTTCATGTGCCTAACAGCAAGTAGGAGTCTAATATTTAGCTTAGTAGCTTGAATGGAAATTGCTAAACACTAATCAGAAATGCAGCTCAGCTCTAGTAAAGTAATTGGTTCGAAATCTGCATATATATAAATTAGCTCCCCCTCCAGAGAGAAGAAATCTGTCTCTCTAGTGCCCCCTATTGGAGGAAACGTCCCTATAATCAATGTCCAAAGTTTTTAACAAGCCATTTTTCCCCAGGGGTATTGTGCATTGTGTGGTCTACAAATCAGGATTCACCATTAATTGCCTGTCAGTAAGGACCACCCAACCCTCCCTGATGTCTACTGTAAAAGATCAGTATCAGTCTGACTCCTTATATATTGGCTTCTCCTAGAGATAAGCAGGAACGTCTATGTTTGACATCCACTTATCTCCCTCCTCCCAGTGAGTCTCGGAGTCTGGAAAATGAATATTCTCTTTTCTTCTCCTGGAATCTTATCACATTTATCAGATTTGTTTTGAAAAATATTTACTCTTTTCAAAATTTAAAAACGTGATATTTTTCAAATTTGGAACAGTCGGGAATTCTATCTGCAAAGTGTCCCTAAAATAAGGAAAGCATCAGCAAATATAAAAAATGCATCAGTCAGGGCTTCTATATGCGAAACGCCACTTCAGCCGCTCAATCAACAGAAATATCTGCTCATCCAAGCGACAACCAAAGAAAGAAAAATCTCCCCTCTGTAATAAGTGTCTAGGATGCCGAGAGATATCGGGATGGCGGCTTTTGTAAGGGTCCGAACTCTCCTGGTCCCACTCCCAGCTCTGCTGGACCCAGGGAAAAGGCTAAACTACCATTCAAGGTTATGGATTGTGCAATTTAAAGAAGAAGTCAGCGATTCACAATGAGTTTGATCAAAAATGAACTAAGACCCTATAAACTAGTGAAGTCTCCCAGATGGGCTTTTTCTTGTAGGAAGAAAAATAGTGGAAAAATCAAATATAATATAATTTAAATTTTAATGAAAAAATTAAAAACCTGAAACCGTTTCATGGAAGCATGTGGAGACACACAGGTCTACGCGTTTCAAGCAGATGGACTGCTTGAAACACGTAGACCTGCGCTTGGTACTCGCAACTAGTGATGAGCGAGCACTACCATGCTCTGGTGCACTACCATGCTCGGTAACTCGGTACTCAACTAGTAATGAGCGGGCACTACCATGCTCGGGTGCACAGTACTTGTAACTAGTGATGAGTGAGCACTACCATGCTCAGGTGCTCAGTACTCATAACTAGTGATGGGTGGGCACTACCATGCTCGGGTGCTCAGTACTCATAACTAGTGATGGGTGGGCACTACCATGCTCAGGTGCTCAGTACTCATAACTAGTAATGAGCGAGCACTACCATGCTCTGGTGCTCGGTACTTGTAACTAGTAATGAGCGGGCACTACCATGCTCGGGTGCTCAGTACTGGTAACTAGTGATGAGCGAGCACTACCATGCTCTGGTGCTCGGTACTTGTAACTAGTGATGAGTGAGCACTACCATGCTCAGGTGCTCAGTACTCGTAACTAGTGATGAGGGAGCACTACCATGCTCAGGTGCTCGGTACTTGTAACTAGTGATGAGCGGGCACTACCATGCTCGGGTGCTCTGTACTCGTAACTAGTGATGAGCGGGCACTACCATGCTCAGGTGCTCAGTACTCGTAACTAGTGATGAGCGGGCACTACCATGCTCAGGTGCTCAGTACTCGTAACTAGTGATGAGTGAGCACTACCATGCTCTGGTGCTCGGTACTTGTAACTAGTGATGAGCGGGCACTACCATGCTCAGGTGCTCAGTACTCGTAACTAGTGATGAGGGATCACTACCATGCTCGGGTGCTCAGTACTCGTAACTAGTGATGAGCGGGCACTACCATGCTCAGGTGCTCGGTACTGGTAACTAGTGATGAGCAGGCACTACCATGCTCGGGTGCTCAGTACTGGTAACTAGTGATGAGCGGGCACTACCATGCTCGGGTGCTCTGTACTCGTAACTAGTGATGAGCAGGCACTACCATGCTCGGGTGCTCAGTACTGGTAACTAGTGATGAGCGGGCACTACCATGCTCGGGTGCTCAGTACTGGTAACTAGTGATGAGCGGGCACTACCATGCTCGGGTGCTCGGCACTGGTAACTAGTGATGAGCGAGCACTACCATGCTCAGATGGGAGTGACATGAGCACCTCAGTATAATTGAATTCAATCCTCCAGTCGTCTTTGTGTGTTGCTCTCCTCTACTCTCCCCAGGAACGTCCCTAGGACACAAGTGTGTGCATCGGACCGCCTTTTAAAGAGCCAGCACACTATTTCCAGGAAATGCCTCTCATCCTATGGCTCAGAGACGCTAGGTATTTTAGGCACCCTTCCATTGGGGGAGGTGCCTGCGCAACATCCTCCGTTAGTTTGGCTACCAGTCTGCTAACTACTTGTCAGGGTCCCATTATCCCAGTCATTTGTACCTGCCTTCCCAGTCCTATCTGTCCATGCTGTGCCCATCATACCTGTCCGTACCTGCCTGCCTGTCTGCCTTAGTCCTCCCGCCGGTACCTGCCTGCATCAGTGCCTTTACCTGAGTCCGTCTTCTGTCGTGGGGTCAGCTGCCACAGGCCCGGTCACTGCCCTGGGAGTGGTACCTGGCGTCTGCTTAAGTTAAGCCCCTTCCACTAAAAGGTAAGCCCAGGGGGCCCCTATCCCTGCTCGCTGCCCTTACACCGACCGCGAGCGTTACACTGAGTGCTTTCCGTAGACCATCGCATTCATCACTTCCCATAACATTGCTCAGTGGCAAAACTAATCCACCAGAAATTGTGATATTCTGACCGGAAGGAGTGTGCCCCCGACATGCAGCGCTACAAACAGTGCAAACCCCTATTATAATCTTCAAGAAACGGTGTGACAAATGGAACTCTCTCCCCCTAGTGGGAAGATAAAAGTCACCTCTCTGGACAGGTCTGTGGAAGTAAATCCTTTTAAAATAACATTATTTTTTTATTTTTTTTTTGCTGAAGCGTTTCTTTCTTAGAAATTTCCACTGTGCCTCTATTATTCCTCCTGGAAATGGATGAATAAATGGACAGTATTGCCCTTCCCCAAACAATATGACCCTCTGTGTGCCAAACTATGTTTAATTCCCCAGTCATTTGCCTACTGCAGTCTTGTTTGCATCATAAGATACCATAAGACATCCCAGCATCAAGGTTAAAGAAGAGCAGGAAAGGAAAAGTCAGAATGTTTTTGTTTCCACGACCATCTGCTTAATTTCCCGTCAGATAAGTTCAGTTCGCAGAATACAGGCTACTCTCGCCCTGCGTTAGAAATACACACTCCAGTGCGTTTCAGACAAGCCGGTCATATGGTTATTCAGCTGTACCAAACTGTGCTCATGTGTCATTTCCTATTACCAGCCCGATTTAGGAAATATTCTTCGCAAAACGAATGATCAGGGTTTTGTGCATAAAAATAAATGCAAAGGGTTGTGACCGAGCACAGCTCCCCTCGGGCTGCCGGGGGGTAACGGAGACCAAGTTCAGCAGATCCAACCATGTCATGAGATATTAGCCAGACGGAGACTTGAAAGCCGATATTGTATTAATAAACCGTCTAAGAAACGGGACGTCGAAGAGCAAAACACTGCACATCCGAAATATCTGATACAGGGAAAAATAAGGCCATGTGCGCATACTGCAGATCAGGTGCAGAAATTTTCTACACTAAAAAAATGCACCATAATGCAGAAAAACACACCAAAAATGCACCTTGTGGCAGAAAAAGGCACCAAAAATGCACCTTGTGGCAGAAAAACACACCAAAAATGCACCTTGTGGCAGAAAAAGGCACCAAAAAATGAACCTTGTGGCAGAAAAAGGCACCAAAGAATGCACCTTGTGGCAGAAAAACGCACCAAAAAATGCACCTTGTGGCAGAAAAACACCAAAAAATATACCTTGTGGCAGAAAAACGCACCATAAAATGCACCTTGTGGCAGAAAAACCACACCAAAAAATGCACCTTGTGGCAGAAAAACGCACCATAAATGCACATTGTGGCAGAAAAACGCACCAAAAGATGCACTTTGTGGCAGAAAAACCACACCAAAAAATGCACCTTGTGGCAGAAAAACACGCCAAAAAATGCACCTTGTGGCAGAAAAACGCACCAAAAAATGCACCTTGTGGCAGAAAAACACCAAAAAATATACCTTGTGGCAGAAAAACGACACCAAAAAATGCACCTTGTGGCAGAAAAACACGCCAAAAAATGCACCTTGTGGCAGAAAAACGCACCTAAACATGCACCTTGTGGCAGAAAAAGACGCCAAAAAATGCACCTTGTGGCAGAAAAACGCACCTAAAAATGCACCTTGTGGCAGAAAAACGCACCTAAACATGCACCTTGTGGCAGAAAAACAAGCCAAAAAATGCACCTTGTGGCAGAAAAACGCACCTAAAAATGCACCTTGTGGCAGAAAAACCACACCAAAAAATGCACCTTGTGGCAGAAAAACACGCCAAAAAATGCACCTTGTCGCAGAAAAACACGCCAAAAATGCACCTTGTGGCAGAAAAACACCCAAAAAATATACCTTGTGTCAGAAAAACCACACCAAAAAATGCACCTTGTGGCAGAAAAACACACCAAAAAATGCACCTTGTGGCAGAAAAACGCACCAAAAAATGCACCTTGTGGCAGAAAAACACCAAAAAATATACCTTGTGTCAGAAAAACCACACCAAAAAATGCACCTTGTGGCAGAAAAACGCAGCAAAAAAATGCACTTTGTGGCAGAAAAACACGCCAAAAAATGCACCTTGTGGCAGAAAAACGCACCAACAACCCCTTTACATTTCTTAGTGACTCAGTGACTTAGTGACTTAGTGACTTAGTGACTCTCTACTATTATGTCTACTATTATGTCTGTTTTTGGGCAACAGCTAAAAATATGGTAACCATGAAGGTCAACACTCAGCTTTTTAAGACCCCTGAATACCTCTCTGAGGCCGTCACTTTTTAGCCCAAACTCAGACTAATAAACGACCACCCACTGATTTCAGTTGCCACTATGTAATATTTTATTTTATATTAAAGTTGCAAGTTTTTACCCCAAGGACAGAAGGATATGGCAAGTCCTTCACCCCACTCTCTTCCCAAGAAACTTAGATCAATTTATTTTTTTAGGGAAACAATGCAGTTCCTCTGGAGAGGGGAGAGACACACATGTTCCTCCCACCCAAAAGCAAAGTGGATGGAACTACTGGAACACATAGAAGCCACATCATCTGCCATTATGGTACATACGTACGTGGCTGACGTTACTTTTTTGCCCAATCTCTCATTACAGCCAGAGACAAGGGGCTCCTATACTGTCCATCACGCTAGGGGATCCTGGGCTATCCCTAATCTCTGGATTACCCCTGATGGTTGAGATGCCAGTGTCATGTGCCTTTCTATTCTCCTGAGCAGAACTAAACTGTCCCCCCCTCCTAAAAAAGGAAGGGGCAGAAGTGTGATAGTAACACAGATTAAGACAGACAGGGGAAAAAAATAAACTTGAGCACACTGCAAACTCACAGGAACAAACAGTAAGAAACTATGGAGAAAAGCAAGAGAAGTAAGGCAGCAGCAAAAGAACAACAAGGGTTAACACCACAACCTCTTACAGCAATAAGGTACTAGGCACCAGACCAGTATGGAGAAGCTGTAGTTGGCATTGAAGGAAGTGTCCTGCCAGCATGTGTAGGAGGGGAACGAATGTGACTGGTTCCACCACAGCATGTGATCAAAGGAGACTAACAAGCAGCCCAGCAGGGATTAACTCTTGATAGTGTGACACCACCGTGCCAGCAGCTGGCGCTGCTCGGGTCCGGTCCTTCTGGGGTGGTGGGTCGAGGGTCTCCGGACCCGGGGGTCCCGCGGATACGCCGAATAATATGGGGGAAGGACGTAGATGTACGGGCTAGGCTGTATGAAGTTCGTGATGCCACCCACGGTGTGTGGTGAGTTGGGGGCACCCCCGCTGCTGTTTTGGGGCACCCGGGGGAGATGTAGTGGCAGCTAGATGTTAACCCCTCCATGGGTAGGGATGGTTGCCCCGGGGCCCAGTGTCCAGTGCAGGGTATGGCGACGGCAAGGGGAGGTTTGTTTACTCACAGTCAATAAATCACACGAGTCTCTGGTAAACCAAGGTGCTGGTGGCCGGCGCCGCGGCCGGTTGCATTCGGGTCCCCCACCCAGGCTGGTAGTCTCTATCCTTTTCCTCTGCACTGACTTTGTGTAAGATGAACTTCCCAGTCTGGAACTCAGGAGTCCGCTCCCGGCTAGATGTGGCCTAAGGAGTCGTGCCCACAGACGTTGGCCCGTGGGATCTATGGGCCCTGGCGGTGACCTCCTATCCCTATTGGTGGGCTGTTGTCTTCTATGAGGGACTTTGGGTGGGACACAGCCTCTAGTCCTGGCCTCAATTGGTTAATTAACCAGTCCACTTGTTTCTGGTCCTGGCTTCAGGGTCCAAGTACACCACTTTGTGCTCCAGTTTCCGTGTTGGTTCCCTGTGTCGGTACCGGCGGGCTACAACCCTGTCCCGGTCCACATCGGTTCTGCCGAGCCGTCTTCCTGTCTCCTGCTGACGGAGACCACCGTCGCCACCTAGCCAATGGCACCAGGGCTCCAACCCTGGCACCGTTTAACTTGAGCTTCTCTGCTGGAGCTACACCTAGCCCCAGCTCCTCTCAACTTGAACTACAAACTGTTCTGCTTGTTTTCCCGCCCTGGGCTGTCTAGTCCCCTAGGTGGGCGTGTCCCAACCGCCTGGTCAGGCCCACTGGTGTGTCTATCTTTCCCTAAGGGGGGGGTGACTAGGGTTTCAGGTTGGCTGTGTGTTTCCTAAATGAGGGAAGGTGTTATGAGGGGGCCTAAGGCTACATGCGCACGCTGCTTTTTTTCCTGCTTTTTTGCTAATTTTTTGGCTGCAGTTTTGTCAGCTGAACTTTCTGACATCTGACTTCCCAGCAAAGTCTATGAGAAGTCAGATTTGTCATGCGCACATTGCAGTTTATTTGTCAGCGTTTTTTTTGTCAAAAGTTTGTGACAAAAAAAATGCAGCATGTTCATTCTTCCTGCGTTTTTGTCAACATTTGTCACCCATTGAAATCAATGAGGGCATCAAAAACGCAGGAAAAATGCATGCTAATCAAAAGTGGTGCATTTTACCTGCCTTTTACCTGCGTTTTTGGTACCAAAAACGCAGGTGATTTGTCAGAAAGTGAGGTCAGGCAAGTGGTCCCGTCCCGTCCTCCATGTGTTCCCCGAAGTACCGCTGTCCCCAGGGGAGATGATGTGGAGGACGGGACTATCAGCAGCGGCGGCAGCGAGAGGGAAAAATCACTGTTTTTAGCTGCCAATGTCCATCCCCCTCTTGCTGCCGCCGCTGATAGTCCCGTCCTCCACGAGTTCCCCGAAGTACCGCTGTCCCCGCACAGGGGAGATGATGGACCCCTCTCACCGCCACCGCTGAAAGTCCCGTCCTCCACGCTCCTGTCAGCTCCACGCAGTAGCGGGATCAGCTGAGCTGTCACTGAGGTTACTCGCGGCCACCGCTGGATCCAGTGACAGCGGGTAACCTCGGTGACAGCTCAGCTGATCGCGCGGCTGTCTTCATTTGCTGCTTGGAGGTGACCGGAGCGGCGGTGTCTGCTGCTTCTCCGGTCACCTCCATGCAGCAGAGTTGGATGCGGCGTTGGAGCATCCTGGATTACGCCGGACATGGAGGTTTTTGTCGGGGTTAATAAATTGGTAATGAGGGAATGTGTTTGTGTTTTTTTATTTCTAATAAAGGACTTTTTCGGGTGTGTGTGTTTATTTACTGTAATTTACAGATTAATCATGGAGGTGTCTCATAGACGCCTGACATGATTAATCTAGGATTTAGTGGCAGCTATGGGCTGCCAATAACTCCTTATTACCCCGATTTGCCAACGCACCAGGGCAAATCGGGAAGAGCCGGGTACAGTTCCAGAACTGTCGCATATAATGTATGCGACAATTCTGGGCGGCTGCTGACTGATATTGTTAGGGTGGGGGGCTCCCCATAACGTGGAGCTCCCCATCCTGAGAATACCAGCCTTCAGCCGTATGGCTTTATCTGGCTGGCATTAAAATTGGGGGGGACCGCACGCCAGTTTTTTTTAATTATTTATTTCTAATTTTTTTTTTTCAATTCAACAAGCTTTATGGGCTTGTTTGAACTGAAAAATACATGAAACAATTGTTGACAAAACTGCAGCCAAAAACGCACCAAAAAAGCACCTACATTTTTTGTGGCATTTCCAGGCTCTCTCTGACAAGGTGCAGTTTTGGCTGCAGTTTGTGAACACGAAAAAGAAGCAGCGTGCGCATGTAGCCTAACTGTGACTACCTGGTTTTGCCAGGGCATCACAATAGCCTACCTATGAATTACCACTCTGTTGGTCGATGCCCTAATCTGCCTGCGCTGATCACAGACATCAGAGAAGTTATCAAGCAGAGTGCCAGAATCTGTAGTCTCCACAGATCCGGACGCCGCCATGACAGTCAGCGAGGTTTGTAAAAACTCCTTGTGACATTCATTTTCGGTACTGCTGTGCTCCAATGTAGGGTAGGACCCTTTGGTATTTGGCATATGTCCATTGACATCCTAAGAAGGTGGAATCATAACCGATGCACCTCTATAGCTGATCTTTCCCCCTATGATTCCCATTCGGAATCCCACATGTTGCTTGATGTAGCAAAAATATGGCACATCCCCTATAAGTACAAATAGAGCAGCTTCTCATCTTTGGCTTTCATCAATTTAAAACTGCACAAACTTGTTTAGATAAAAAGGAAACCGATGCCAGCAAGTGTCATACATTACAGGTAGCGCGGCGCTGCCAACTTCTGTAGCAGAGACATGTACACATTCCATGACGCGCTGGACTTGATTGATCGTCTCCTGCAGAGATTTCCATACCTGAGTTTGTTAAGGTAAGACTATAGTATTAGTAAAGAAATGCAAAAACATAAAAGCTGTTATGAAACAAGGACACGGTACATGGAGCCACCGGGTGCTGGTCCTCACAATCAATGAAGATATATTTTGACACTTGTCAGTTTTTCTATTGCCTCTATGGTCCCGATGGGTGGAAACCATCAGCAAGTGCCATAATGTTTGTCCACCTGCAAGAAGTAGTGTGAACTAATGCCAATGTTTGCTAAATCTCTGTCCAATGTTAAGCCCGCTTTACACGCTACAATATATATTACGATGTTTCGGCGGGGTCACGTCGTAAGTGACGCACATCCGGCATCGTTAGTTATGTTGTAGCGTGTGAAACCTACGTGCGATTGCGATTCAACGCAAAAACGTTGATCGCACACACGTCGTTCAATTACTAAAAATTGAACGTCAGGTTGTTCAATGTTCCCGAGGTAGCACACATCGCAGCGTGTGACACTCCGGGAATGATGAACAGCAGCTTACCTGGGTCCGCGGCTCCCGCCGGCAATGCAGAAGGAAGGAGGTGGGTGGGATGTTTATGTCCCGCTCATCTCCGCCCCTCCGCTTCTATTGGCCGGCTGCCGCGTGACGTCGCTGTGACACCGAACGTCCCTCCCACTCCAGGAAGTGGATGTTCGCCGCCCACATCGAGGTTGTATGGAAGGGTAAGTACGTGTGACGGGGGTTAATCGTTTGTGCGACACAGGCAACAAATTGAACGTGCCGCACATACGATGGGGGCGGGTACGATCGCATACGAGATCGTATGTGAAATTGACACGTGTAAAGCAGGCTTTAGGGCAATAAATTGAGTAAGTTGCGTGCCCAATGTTACAATAACCCAACAACGTCTGTTACGGTGAATTTAGAGGTCAGTTTTTGGGGGAGAAGTGGGAATTCTGGAACCGATCCCCAAGATCCAATTTGTTCCCAATGCTTAGTATTGGTCCTCAGGAAGAGCACTATGGCACAGGATATGTCCGTATAGTGCACATACTCCACACATACCGGAGACACGGACTAACGTAGAGCCATTAAAATCAACGGGCTTGGTCACACATCCGTGTTTTCATAGGGACTGTGCGTCCGTGTGGACCTTATGAGTGAACATGTGCACCACAGGGCGACATGCTAATTTTTCTCAGGCAGCACGGATGTCACAGAGACTGCACACTGATGTGATCAGTGTGACACATACCGGACAAAAGACAGGTCACACAAAAATAAAGAATCTTTATATTTACCTGTCTCCGATGCTGCTGCTTCTGCTGTTACTTCTGGGTCCCGCTCATTAAGCTCATGCATATTCACTGCACTCACCGCGGACCTGGAACGGCGACAGGTAAGTATAACAGCTAATGCTGTCCGTGTGGTATTCGGATGTCACACGGATAGCACAGAGACAGTACAACATACACACACACATACGCCCCTTCGCATCGGCTTATACTCGAGTGAGGGTCAGACTCATAGCCAGCTTTAGCTATGTGCGACCTATGAAATCACAAAGGGCTCCGGCCACCAGACTGCAGTAGAGGCGACAGCGAGTCAGGTTATTTACTGTGCGCACTGATCGCGGATGCCCCTCTGCCATGATCCAGGTCTATAGCCCAGTGTTTTAAACACTTGGACTGCAAGCATGTAGACCCCTCGATGATCTCAGCCAGTGCGGGGGGCCACCGTTGCCGTCCATGCTTTACTTCATTTGAATGATTTGTGGCACCGCAAACCATTCAACTGAAGTAAATAAAGCGCTGATGGCAGGGGCGGCCCCCTGCACAAGCTGAGATCATCGAGGGGTCCACATGCCTGCAGTCCACAAGAAGCAGGTAAGAGGACACCGAGGGAACGGAGGACAGTGGAGAATATTTTTTTTGTGTGTGTATGTGAATGACGGCATAATAGGGGATAAGAACGGGACCAGTATGAGGACATTACTAAAGGATGGGCACATTACTATGGGGCACAAGTATGGGGCACATTACTACAGAGGACAAGGATGGGCACATTACTACAAAGCACAAGGATGGGGCACATTACTACAGGAGACAAGGATTGGGCACATTACTACAGAGCACAAGTATGGGGCACATTACTACAGGAGACAAGGATGGTGCACATTACTACAGGAGACAAGGATGGGGCACATTACTACAGGAGACAAGGATGGGGCACATTACTACAGGAGACAAGGATGGGGCACATTACTACAGGAGACAAGGATGGGGCACATTACTACAGGAGACAAGGATGGGGCACATTACTACAGGAGACAAGGATTGGGCACATTACTACAGGAGACAAGGATGGGGCACATTACTACAGAGGACAAGGATGGGGCACATTACTACAGGAGACAAGTATGGGGCACATTACTACAGGAGACAAGGATGGTGCACATTACTACAGGAGACAAGGATGGGGCACATTACTACAGGAGACAAGGATGGGGCACATTACTACAGGAGACAAGGATTGGGCACATTACTACAGGAGACAAGGATTGGGCACATTACTACAGGAGACAAGGATGGGGCACATTACTACAGAGGACAAGGATGGGGCACATTACTACAGGAGACAAGGATGGTGCACATTACTACAGGAGACAAGGATGGTTCACATTACTACAAGAGACAAGGATGGTGCACATTACTACAGAGGACAAGGATGGGGCACATTACTACAGAGGACAAGGATGGGGCACATTACTACAGGAGACAAGGATGGTGCACATTACTACAGGAGACAAGGATGGTGCACATTACTACAGGAGACAAGGATGGGGCACATTACTACAGGAGACAAGGATGGGGCACATTACTACAGAGGACAAGGATGGGGCACATTACTACAGGAAACAAGGATGGGCACATTACTACAGAGGACAAGGATGGGGCACATTACTACAGAGGACAAGGATGGGGCACATTACTACAGAGGACAAGCATGGGGCACATTACTACAGGAGACAAGGATGGGGCACATTACTACAGGAGACAAGGATGGGGCACATTACTACAGGAGACAAGGATGGGGCACAAGGACACTAGTAAACGCAGTGTGAATTCAGCCCAATCTTTCAAAGGTTGCAGAGTTTTGTGATCCCAGGCCGGCGCATTGTTCATAGCACGTAAGTGACTCCCTGCGGGGGCCAATTGGATAATGTAATTCAATTTTACTTGTTAGAGAGAAGGCAATTTATTTCCACATCTATAAAAGGTTTCACTGGGAAGAGAATGAGTGTTATTGCGGCGCTGTAATCTGGATCTCGGGGTTACTGCGCTCACGTGGACGTTTCCCTGTTGCTTCTTTTGCCTACAATTACATTTCTACATAACATATATCGTTTTCTGTGATGCTTCTGCAACCTCAGAAGGTTTTTCTAAGGATCTCAGTGACTACACGCGTATACTCAGTCCTGATATGTGGATAACAAGTATCCGCAGAAAACCCCCCGAGATGATGAAGATCACTGTGTGCAGCGTCAGGGCGGCCATCACAGAATCACATGAGAAAATGATATATATCACACATACACTGTAAATACTATATATTCAGAGAACTTGATCTTATGCAACAGATACCGTAAACAATAGCGATATATAACAGCTATATATATATATATAATATATATATAATATATAATATATATATATGAGTAAAAAAAAATATAAAAAAATAAATAAATAAATAAATAGATGTTGTGATAATCTGCAAACTACTTCATTTAAAAATTACGTTGTCGTCTCCCTGCAAAATCACTTCAAAGTGCCGGCCACTAGGTGTCTCCCTTCAATCTACTTTGCTATCTACACCCTGTTGTCTAGCAGCAGAAACACTGAGAATGACAGAAAGTGGGGGCGGGGCTTTGTATTGGTACACAAAGTGGGGTGGAGCTTTGTAGCGCTACAGAAAGTGGGGGCGGGGCTTTGTATTGGTACATAAAGTGGGGTGGAGCTTTGTAGCGCTACAGAAAGTGGGGCGGAGCTTTGTATTGGTACACAAAGTGGGGTGGAGCTTTGTAGCGCTACAGAAAGTGGGGGCGGGGCTTTGTATTGGTACATAAAGTGGGGTGGAGCTTTGTAGCGCTACAGAAAGTGGGGGAGGGGCTTTGTATTGGTACATAAAGTGGGGTGGAGCTTTGTAGCGCTACAGAAAGTGGGGCGGAGCTTTGTATTGGTACACAAAGTGGGGTGGAGCTTTGTAGCGCTACAGAAAGTGGGGGCGGGGCTTTGTATTGGTACATAAAGTGGGGTGGAGCTTTGTAGCGCTACAGAAAGCGGGGCGGAGCTTTGTATTGGTACACAAAGTGGGGTGGAGCTTTGTAGCGCTACAGAAAGTGGGGGCGGGGCTTTGTATTGGTACATAAAGTGGGGCGGAGCTTTTTATAGATACAGAAAGGGAGCGCTTTGTATTGGTACATAAAGTGGGGCGGAGATACCTAAGGTCTTGCAATGCCCTACACATGAGGTAAGTGACATAGCTAATCAGGAGAACTATACTACATTTCTAATTGGAGAGATTCACCTACTACATATTGTGATAGTGTCTTGGAGATGGGAATACCCCTTTAAGCAAAGCTGTATATAACCGTTGGTCAATCCCATGGATTCTAAAACACCATGGATACCTAAGTTCCTGCAATGCTCTACACATGAGGTAACTGACATAGTGAATCAGGAGAACTATACTACATTTCTAATTGGAGGTACACTGCAGTTCAAAAGTTTAGGGTCACTTAGATATTTCCTTATTTTTTAAATAAAAGCATTTTTTTTTTCAATGAAGCTAACATTAAATTAAACAGAAATCCCCTCTATACATTATTAATGTGGTAAATGACTATTCTAGCTGCAAACGTCTGGTTTTTAATGCAATATCTACATAGCTGTATAGAGGCCCATTTCCAACAACCACCACTCCAGAGTTCTAATGGTACATTGTGTTTGCTAACTGTGTTAGAAGGCTAATGGATGTTTAGAAATCTCAATCCAAGTATGTTAGCACAGCTGAAAACAGTTTTGCTGATTAGAGAAGCTATAAAACTGACCTTCCTTTGAGCTAGTTGAGAATCTGGAGCATTACATTTGTTGGTTCATTAAAGTCACAAAATGGCCAGAAAAAGAAAACTTTTATGTGAAACTCGACAGTCTATTCTTGTTCTTAGAATGAAGGATATTCCATGTGAGAAATTGCCAAGAAACTGAAGATTTCCTACAATGGTGTGTACTACTCCCTTCCGAAGAGAGCACAAACAGGCTCTAACCAGAGTAGAAACAGAAGAGGGAGGCCGCGCTGTACAACTGAGCAACAAGACAAGTACATTAGAGTCTCTAGTTTGAGAAATCGACGCCTCACAGGTCCTCCAGTGGCAGCTTCATTAAATAGTACCCGCAAAATGCCAGTGTCAATATCTACAGTGAAGATGTGACTCCGGGATGCTGGCCTTCAAGGCAGAGAGGCAAAGAAAAAGTCATATCTGAGACTGACTAATAAAAGGAAAAGATTAATATAAGCAAAAGAACACAGACATTGGACAGAGGAAGATTGGAAAAAAGTGTTATGGAAAGATGAATCGAAGTTTGAGGTGTTTGGATCACACAGAAGAACATTTGTGAGACACAGAACAACTGAAAAGATGCTGGAAGAGTGCCTGACGCCATCTGTCAAGCATGGTGGAGGTAATGTGATGGTCTGGGGTTGCTTTGGTGCTGGTAAAGTGGGAGATTTGTAGAAGGTAAAAGGGATTTTGAATAAGGAAGGCTATCACTCCGTTTTGCAATGCCATACCCTGTGGACAGCGCTTGATTGGAAACAATTTCATCCTACAACAGGACAATGACCCAAAGCACCTCCAAATTATGCAGGAACTATTTAGGGAAGAAGCAGGCAGCTGGTATTCTATCTGTAATGGAGTGGCAGCCCAGTCACCAGATCTCAACCCTATAGAGCTGTTGTGGGAGCAGATTCACCGTATGGTGCAAAAAGTGCTCATCAAGCCAATCCAACTTGTGGAAGGGGGGAAGCATGGGGCGAAATATCTCCAGATTACCTCCGCAAATTAACACCTAGAATGCCAGAGGTCTGCAAAGCTGGAATTGCTGCAAAGGAGCATTCTGTGCCGAAAGCAAAGTCTGAAGGAGAAAATTATTATTTCAAGTAAAAATCATTATTTCTAACCTCGTCACTGTCTGGATGATATTCTCTATTCATTATGCAACTCATTGATAAATAAAAGTATGATTTTTCATGGAAAAGACAAAATTGTCTGGGGGACCCCAAACTTTTGAACTGTAGTGTATTTGCTGATATTCTTATTACACCTACTACATATTGGGATAGGATCTTGGAGATAGGAATACCCCTTTAAAGACCATTATTACACCTAAATCTTACATATAGGTGTATTTAGGGAATACCATAGCTGCCGTTCCTTCTATCACGTCCGGTTTTTATCCTCTGCTGTAAATCTCCTATATCACTGCGCTGAGGTTAATGATTAAGAGCCTCGGACAGCCGATCCCACGGGGAATATTGATCCCGGCTGTTTCAGAAAAATGTAAAATTAAAAATCTCAGAAACAAATATTTAGGTTGTTTCAATAATAAATACATATTTTCCCCCCATGTTCTGCCCTAGCGTAAAGCAGACTCAACCTTTTATGTGTTTCCCTGAGAGAATACGCAGTTTTCCGCCGCTCATCTACCCCACCCCCCATCTCATTTCCTACGCTGCCATAAATCACTGTGATCGCCCTATCCCTGCCTCACTTCTTGTGCCCGGCTTCCAATGTAGAAGAGGAAACACCTCATCCTTTACATTAATTGCACTACGGCATATATCGCACTACATCCCCCCCACTCCGGCTCCTCGGAGCAGAGGGGTCGTTTATCACCTTCATGCCGCGATCGCCAGATTTCGTATTCTATCCGCCGGCTCTTCAGGTTACAGAATAAGGGAAGAAATAAGAATATAATAAAGCTCACAATGCCGGGAAAGCTCTAATGCCTGCAATATAACGCAGCGGTGTGGGATCGTGGCCGGCCATCGATTTCACATTTCATGGAAATTCAGACCAACCCGATGAGCAGATTTGTCCTAGACAAGGATATATTTTATGAAGGGAATATAGATAAAAGGCAGGCGCCAAAATGACCTTAAAGGCAGAGTTAAAAAAAACAAAAAATACAGCAAAAGTGACCAGTTACCCTTCACTTTAGTAAACTGAAAGAATGTTAATCAGTACTGAGCACCCGAGCATGGTAGTGCCCGCTCATCACTAGTTACGAGTACTGAGCACCCGAGCATTGTAGTGCCCGCTCATCAGTAGTTACAAGTACTGAGCACCCGAGCATGGTAGTGCCCGCTCATCACTAGTTACGAGTACTGAGCACCCGAGCATGGTAGTGCCCGCTCATCACTAGTTACGAGTACTGAGCACCCGAGAATGGTAGTGCCCGCTCATCACTAGTTACGAGTACTGAGCACCCGAGCATTGTAGTGCTCGCTCATCACTAGTTACGAGTACTGAGCACCCGAGCATTGTAGTGCTCGCTCATCACTAGTTACGAGTACTGAGCACCCGAGCATTGTAGTGCCCGCTCATCACTAGTTACGAGTACTGAGCACCTGAGCATGGTAGTGCCCGCTCATCACTAGTTACGAGTACTGAGCACCCGAGCATTGTAGTGCCCGCTCATCACTAGTTACGAGTACTGAGCACCCGAGCATTGTAGTGCCCGCTCATCACTAGTTACGAGTACAGAGCACCTGAGCATGGTAGTGCCCGCTCATCACTAGTTACCAGTACTGAGCACCCGAGCATGGTAGTGCTCACTCATCACTAGTTACGAGTACTGAGCACCCGAGCATGTTAGTGCTCGCTCATCACTAGTTACGAGTACTGAGCACCCGAGCATAGTAGTGCCCGCTCATCACTAGTTACGAGTACTGAGCATCCGAGCATTGTAGTGCCCGCTCATCACTAGTTACGAGTACTGAGCACCTGAGCATGGTAGTGCCCGCTCATCACTAGTTACGAGTACTGAGCACCCGAGCATTGTAGTGCCCGCTCATCACTAGTTACGAGTACTGAGCACCTGAGCATGGTAGTGCCCGCTCATCACTAGTTACGAGTACTGAGCACCCGAGCATTGTAGTGCCCGCTCATCACTAGTTACGAGTACTGAGCACCCGAGCATTGTAGTGCCCGCTCATCACTAGTTACGAGTACTGAGCACCCGAGCATGGTAGTGCCCGCTCATCACTAGTTACGAGTACAGAGCACCTGAGCATGGTAGTGCCCGCTCATCACTAGTTACCAGTACTGAGCACCCGAGCATGGTAGTGCTCACTCATCACTAGTTACGAGTACTGAGCACCCGAGCATGGTAGTGCCCGCTCATCACTAGTTACGAGTACTGAGCATCCGAGCATTGTAGTGCCCGCTCATCACTAGTTACGAGTACTGAGCACCTGAGCATGGTAGTGCCCGCTCATCACTAGTTACGAGTACAGAGCACCCGAGCATGGTAGTGCCCGCTCATCACTAGTTACGAGTACTGAGCACCTGAGCATGGTAGTGCCCGCTCATCACTAGTTACGAGTACAGAGCACCTGAGCATGGTAGTGCCCGCTCATCACTAGTTACGAGTACTGAGCACCCGAGCATTGTAGTGCCCGCTCATCACTAGTTACGAGTACTGAGCACCTGAGCATGGTAGTGCCCGCTCATCACTAGTTACGAGTACTGAGCACCCGAGCATTGTAGTGCCCGCTCATCACTAGTTACGAGTACTGAGCACCCGAGCATTGTAGTGCCCGCTCATCACTAGTTACGAGTACTGAGCACCCGAGCATGGTAGTGCCCGCTCATCACTAGTTACGAGTACTGAGCACCCGAGCATGGTAGTGCCCGCTCATCACTAGTTACGAGTACTGAGCACCCGAGCATTGTAGTGCCCGCTCATCATTAGTTACGAGTACTGAGCACCCGAGCATGGTAGTGCCCGCTCATCACTAGTTACGAGTACTGAGCACCCGAGCATGGTAGTGCCCGCTCATCACTAGTTACGAGTACTGAGCACCTGAGCATGGTAGTGCCCGCTCATCACTAGTTACGAGTACTGAGCACCCGAGCATGGTAGTGCTCGCTCATCACTAGTTACGAGTACTGAGCACCCGAGCATTGTAGTGCCCGCTCATCACTAGTTACGAGTACTGAGCACCCGAGCATGGTAGTGCCCGCTCATCACTAGTTACGAGTACTGAGCACCCGAGCATGGTAGTGCCCGCTCATCACTAGTTACGAGTACTGAGCACCCGAGCATGGTAGTGCCCGCTCATCACTAGTTACGAGTACTGAGCACCCGAGCATTGTAGTGCCCACTCATCACTAGTTACGAGTACTGAGCACCCGAGCATGGTAGTGCCCGCTCATCACTAGTTACGAGTACTGAGCACCCGAGCATTGTAGTGCCCGCTCTTCACTAGTTACGAGAACTGAGCACCCGAGCATGGTAGTGCCCGCTCATCACTAGTTACGAGTACTGAGCACCTGAGCATGGTAGTGCCCGCTCATCACTAGTTACGAGTACTGAGCACCCGAGCATGGTAGTGCCCGCTCATCACTAGTTACAAGCACTGAGCACCCGAGCATGGTAGTGCTCACTCATCACTAGTTACGAGTACTGAGCACTCGAGCATGGTAGTGCTCACTCATCACTAGTTATGAGTACTGAGCACCTGAGCATGGTAGTGCCCGCTCATCACTAGTTACGAGTATCGAGCACCCGAGCATGGTAGTGCTCGCTCATCACTAGTTACAAGTACTGAGCACTCGAGCATGGTAGTGCTCACTCATCACTAGTTACGAGTACTGAGCACCTGAGCATGGTAGTGCCCGCTCATCACTAGTTACGAGTCCTGAGCACCTGAGCATGGTAGTGCTCACTCATCACTAGTTACGAGTCCTGAGCACCCGAGCATGGTAGTGCTCATTCATCACTAGTTACGAGTCCTGAGCACCCGAGCATGGTAGTGCCTGCTCATCACTAGTTACGAGTACTGAGCACCTGAGCATGGTAGTGCTCGCTCATCACTAGTTACGAATACTGAGCACCTGAGCATGGTAGTGCCCGCTCATCACTAGTTACAAGTCCTGAGCACCTGAGCATGGTAGTGCTCACTCATCACTAGTTACGAGTCCTGAGCACTCGAGCATGGTAGTGCTCACTCATCACTAGTTACGAGTACTGAGCACCTGAGCATGGTAGTGCCCGCTCATCACTAGTTACGAGTCCTGAGCACCTGAGCATGGTAGTGCTCACTCATCACTAGTTACGAGTCCTGAGCACCCGAGCATGGTAGTGCTCATTCATCACTAGTTACGAGTCCTGAGCACCCGAGCATGGTAGTGCCTGCTCATCACTAGTTACGAGTACTGAGCACCTGAGCATGGTAGTGCTCGCTCATCACTAGTTACGAGTACTGAGCACCTGAGCATGGTAGTGCCCGCTCATCACTAGTTACGAGTCCTGAGCACCTGAGCATGGTAGTGCTCACTCATCACTAGTTACGAGTCCTGAGCACCCGAGCATGGTAGTGCTCATTCATCACTAGTTACGAGTCCTGAGCACCCGAGCATGGTAGTGCCTGCTCATCACTAGTTACGAGTACTGAGCACCTGAGCATGGTAGTGCTCGCTCATCACTAGTTACGAGTACTGAGCACCTGAGCATGGTAGTGCCCGCTCATCACTAGTTACGAGTACTGAGCACCTGAGCATGGTAGTGCTCACTCATTACTATTAATCAGATATTGAAGTTCAATATTCTAGTTTCACACATCATCTTAAATTATAACATAATAATTATCCTATATTTTATTGTATCGTACGTACATTATTTTTGGAAAACAGTCTACTTTTGAAACTTGATCAGAGTAATATTATCCAACTGAGAAGTGAAGATATTAGCGTCTACCACACAAGCCGGCCCTGTATAGTTTCCTCCCTTTGCCTTTGATTTCCATTTGACTACATGTAAACACAGAAGGCCGGCGCACAGGCAGACATGGATTGCTTTCCAACTGACCTAATTCCAGTACTATTCCCCTTAGGGCAGTGTGCAGGCGTCAGGAATGAGGACACGAATCCCAGGAAAAAAAAATGGAAAAAGAAAAGGACTTTGGTAAACAAGATCCATTTCACATGACGAGAGCGTGCCTTTCCCACAGCCCCATTATTTAACGGGATCAAACCTCTGTAAAGTTCAATTTTCAGCTAATTCCCTATTGCAATTCATTTCAAACCAATTGTCATTAAGCCAATTATCCAACTGTGCCGGCAAATGGCTTGTGAATCTGTGCCACCGAGATAAGACTTTTTTTTTTTAAAAAAAAAAGAAAGATGTAGATATTTTCGGGAGAACGGAGAAATCCAAATTGTGAAAGAAAAACAAAGGGTTAAATCCGCCCTTGTAATAAATATAAAAGAGGTCGAGTTCAAGGAGGTTCTTTAACAGCTGCAAATTTTATGGAAATATGGCGAACATGCAGGCGAAGCTGACAAGGTCTGAACTGGAATGACCTGACAGACGCTTCTTATACCAATTATCTCATTTCCAGTCCTTCTTCCTTATACCAGAATAGTACGGATACTGTGATTATGCGCCATGGCACAACAACCTGTCACTAGTATGACCCTATTGTTGAGCACCTGCTCCTAATAAATCCAAACTTTTGAAATTTTTGAGGACCATAGTGTGGCGCCCCTGAGGCTTCGGTCGCCACAGAGGTACTGCACCTCATCCAGAGGTGTGGTATCCTATCCCAGGGTAAGGAGGAGGGTCATCCACCAGTTCACACGACACACCAACACAGACAGACTCATCACAACACTCCACTAAACCGTGGTTAGGGCCTAGTGCAGCTAGACTTGTATAATGGCTAGCACCATCCCCGAAGCCAGTCTGGGGGTGGAGCTTAGTGGGTGAGGCGTCTTGAGTGGGCGGAGTTGAGGTGACAGTTGACAGTGTCGGTTAGTGGTGTGGTGAGGAGCGACCAGAGCATAGAGACTAGTGATGAGCAGTCCGGCTCTTTTTGGTGATCCAGTTCCCATGGCTCCGCTCACCAAAAAGAGGCGGCTCATTTGGATCGTTCTTGGCTCCCTATTAAATATGTGTTCAGCTCAGGTGAACAACATATCTAAGATTATAGTAACGGCAATAAAACCCCGCCCACCCGCAGCTAAACCCCCCCACTTACAAGGGACCAATTCGATTGTTGAGTGGCGGGGTTTAGCCACGGGTGGGCAGGGTTTCAGAGGCAAAAAGAGCCATTTAGAGAATTTAGTGGCTCTCACTGGGGATCCAGCTCCTGTCAGTCACAGCAGGAAACCGGATCTTTGTGTCGGATCGTTCAGGACTGACACATCACTAGTAGAGACTTGAGGATCCTGCTCGACCTGGGTGACATAGAAGAAGGGGATCCTAGAGACACGGGAGTGGGGGAGGCACCCATGGGCTTGCTCCACAGAACACTGTGTGGAAGAATCTGGCCGCAAAATGGGAACCCGGTCCCTAGACTAAAAGAAAACTAATGTACTCATTAGTAATACCGGGGACCTGGGTGGCTACAAGCTTCCAGGGCTGAAAATCAGCACAATAATCTGCTGGAAGGGGGCCACAGGGGATCAGGGGGCCAAGCAGGCAGAAAACCCTTTGAAGGTCCACGGCCCCTGGCTCAGGGCACTGTGTGTGGAGGTGCGGGACAGGAGGTTGAGAGTCAGCGCAGTAGAGACGACCAGGAAAGGCACATCGTAGGGGTGCACCGGTCTTGACCTCTGAGCTGCCCGTGATCGGCGGAAGCCCATCACAGTGGATCTCAGCACACCGCGGGTGATTGCCAGCTTACTGTACACCTGTGGAACTGGTACCGTCAGTAAAGACTTTGACTGCCACCCCCAGTGTCGTCTACGTCCTTCCCATGCCCTCTCACGTGGGGAGCAATATCACCTCAGCTGCGCCATCATCATCTGCCCCGGGGAATACACAGCACAGCGGTGGCCGACATAGCCGCAGTACCACAGGTGGCGTCACAAACTTTTACTTTCAACTACAAATCCTATCATCACATTCATCATCCTTTTATTAATGAAAGACACCGCCAGGGTCACGGAACCGGGCCACGTCACTGTGACATCACCGGACTAGTCCGGCCCGGTAACGAGTACCCCCTGCCTTGGAGCTGGGCGTGTCAACTTTCTCTCCCAATTTTCCTGGATCCAGCAGACTATCCTCCTGCATCTGCGTTCCATTATCCAGGTGCCAGTTATATATTTAGCTTTTGTTCAGACTGTTTTATTCCCAGACTATCCTTCTACATGATAATTACAGTCCTGTCCCTGATCTCCTGGTATTGATGCAGCTTCCTGACCATCCTCTGCCATCTCATTCCAACAGACAGCAGCTACTCTGTGGACTCAACCAAGGGGCCCCTGTATAAGTTCAAATCCCAATACAGGGGTTAAAGGATGAAGGTCAGGGCAACTCTTGGGATCTGTTAGACAGAGTGGCTAGCACTAAGCCTGTCCATGGAAGCCCTTTTAAGAGGGGGTCAGGTTAGCACTCACTTTGCCCCCGTGACAGTGGGATTGCGTTGTGCTGACTCCATACATTTACAATGAAAAATTTAAGGCCAATCTCAAGAACTACTAGACCTTGTACTAACCAATAGGCCAGACCGCATATCAAATATACAAGTTGGGGGTTACTTGGGGAATAGTGATCACAAAATAATAAGTTTTCATGTATTCTTTAGTAAGATGTCTAGTAGAGGGGCTACAAGGACACTAAACTTCAGGAAAGCAAATTTTAAACGGTTGAGAGATGATCTTAGTGCAATAAACTGGGATGATGTACTAAGTAATAAAAGTACACAAAGCAAATGGGAGACTTTTATGAGCATCTTGAATAGGGCTTGTGCAGAAAATATACCCTATGGGAACAAACATGCTAGAAATAGGAGGAAACCCCTATGGCTAAATAGAGCTGTAAGGGAAGCAATAAAAGAAAAACAGAAAGCCTTAAAAGAATTAAAGAGGGTAGGTAGTGATGAGGCATTATATAATTATAGAAAATTAAATAAAATATGTAAAAAGCAAATTAAGTTAGCTAAGTTTGAGACAGAGAGACTCATTGCGAGAGAAAGTAAAAATAATCCTAAAATATTCTTTAACTACATAAACAGTAAAAAACTGAAAAGCAATAGTGTTGGCCCCCTTAAAAATAGTCTTGGTGAAATGGTGGAAGGGGATGAGGGTAAAGCTAACCTGCTGAATGACTTTTTTTCTACGGTTTTTATACAAGAAAATGCCATGGCAGATGACATGACCAGTGATACCATAAATTCACCCTTGAATATTACCTGCTTAACCCAGCAGGAAGTACGCCGCCGCCTCGAAATCACTAAGGTTGACAAATCTCCGGGCCCGGATGGCATACACCCCAGAGTACTACAGGAATTGAGTTCTGTGATAGATAGACCATTATTTTTAATCTTCTCAGATTCCTTAATAACAGGGTCGGTACCGCAGGACTGGCGCATAGCAAATGTGGTGCCAATATTCAAAAAGGGGACAAAAACTGAGCCGGGAAATTATAGGCCGGTAAGTTTAACCTCTACGGTTGGTAAAATCCTTGAGGGTTTCTTGAGAGATGCTATACTGGAGTATCTCAAGAAAAATAACCTTATGACAGAGTATCAACATGGGTTTATGAGGGATCGATCCTGTCAAACTAATTTGATCAGCTTCTATGAAGAGGTAAGTTCAAGCCTGGACCAGGGAAATGCAGTGGATGTTGTGTATATGGACTTTTCAAAAGCTTTTGATACGGTGCCACACAAAAGGTTGGTACATAAAATGAGAATAATGGGGATAGTGGAAAATATGTGTAACTGGGTTAAAAACTGGCTCAGTGATAGGAAACAAAGGGTGGTTATTAATGGTACGTACTCGGACTGGGTCTCAGTTCATAGTGGGGTACCACAGGGGTCAGTATTGGGCCCGCTTCTTTTCAACATATTTATTAATGACCTTGTTGGGGGCATGCGGAGTAGAATTTCAATATTTGCAGATGATACTAAACTCTGCAGGGTAATCAATACAGAGGAGGATTAGTTTATATTACAGGGAGATTTATGTAAATTGGAGAATTGGGCTGAGAAGTGGCAATTGAAGTTTAATGTAGATAAATGTAAGGTCATGCACTTGGGTAGAGGAAATAAAATGTATAATTATGTACTTAATTGTAGAACACTGGGTAAAACAGACACAGAAAAAGACTTGGGTGTATGGGTGGATGGTAAACTTCACTTTAGTGGACAGTGTCAGGCAGCTGCTGCCAGGGCTAATAAAATAATGGGATGTATTAAAAGAGGTATAAGTGTTCATGAAAAAAATATAGTTCTACCTCTGTACAAGTCACTAGTGCGACCGCACTTAGAATACTGTGTACAATTCTGGTCACCGATATATAAGAAGGACATAGCTGAACTGGAGAGGGTGCAGAGAAGAGCGACCAAGATTATTAGAGGAATGGGGGGGCTGCAATACCAAGACAGGTTATTAAACTTGGGGTTATTTAGTTTGGAAAAACGAAGGCTTAGGGGGGATCTAATCACAATGTATAAATATATGAGGGGACAGTACAGAGACCTTTCCAAAGATCTTTTTACACCTAGACCTGCGACTGGAACACGGGGGCATCCGCTACATCTTGAGGAAAGAAGGTTTAATCATAATCACAGACGAGGATTCTTTACTGTACGAGCAGTGAGACTATGGAACTCTCTGCCGCATGATGTTGTAATGAGTGATTCACTACTAACATTTAAGCAGAGCCTGGACGCCTTTCTTGAATAATTTAATATTACCAGTTATGTATATTAGATTTTATGACAGGGTGTTGATCCAGGGAACTAGTCTGATTGCCGGATGTGGAGTCAGGAAGGAAATTTTTTCCCCATTGGAACTTGTTTGTCACATTGGGGTTTTTTGTTTTTTTTTCCTTCCTCTGGATCAACATGTTAGGCTACGGGTTGAACTAGATGGACTTAGGCGGGCTTTGCACGTTGCGACATCGGTAACAATGTGTTACCGATGCTGCAGCGATAGTCCCGCCCCCGTCGCACGTGCGATATCTAGTGAAAGCTGCCGTAGCGATTATTATCGCTACGGCAGCTTCACACGCACATACCTGCCGTGCGACGTCCCTCTGGCCGGCGACCCGCCTCCTTCCTTAGGGGGCGGGTCGTGCGGCGTCACAGCGACGTCACACGGCAGGCGGCCAATTGAAGCGGAGGGGCGGAGATGAGCAGGATGTAAACATCCCGCCCACCTACGTCCTTCTCATTGCAGCTGGGAGGCAGGTAAGGTGAGATTCCTCGCTCCTGCGGCTTTACACACAGCGATGTGTGCTGCCGCAGGAGCGAGAAACAACATCGCATCTGTCGCTGCACCGGCATTATGGAAATGTCGGAGGCTGCAGCAATGATACGATAACGACGCTTTTGCGCTCGTTCATCGTATCAAAAAGGTTTTACACGTTGCGATATCGACTGCGACGCCGGATGTGCGTCACTTTCGATTTGACCCCATCGACATCGCACGTGCAATGTCGCAACGTGCAAAGCCGCCCTTAGAGTCTCCCTTCAACCTTAAAAACTATGATACTATGATGATACTATGAAGAACAAACCGTAAAAGCCCACTTTCGAGTGTGTTTTTCTAAGCCGTTACCTTTTTGTGCACTGGATAGTACTGGGTAGTCCCAACAAATATGGAACATTGGTAAATACTGTATGTGATTAAGAGCAGTGTAACTGATACCGTTTTTCCCAGAAAATAAGACAGGGTCTTATTTTATTTTTTGGGCTTCAAAATATGTGATAGGGTTTATTTTCAGAGGATGTCTTATATTTCGTATTGGCGTCAGTGATTGGGTCACCAATTAATGGAAAATTAATATGCACTCCCTTCATCCGCCCACCCTTCTGGAAGGTGTGTTAATGGTTAATGGAAATGAATATTTACCCCTTTCCTCCGCCCACCCCTCTGTACCAGGATCAATGATTCAGTCAAACTGCTGTTGTCACATGTATAGGGATAGTTTCAGGGCTAGTTTTACCTTACCATCTGGGACCATGCACTTAAAATGTAGTTTTTTGCCTTTGGGCACATTAAGGGTCAATTCCTTCTCTGGTGCAGCAGCAGACTTGCTCACCTAATCACTTCCGGCCTGGATATAAGCCCTCTGGTTACTGGACTTGTTGCTGGTTATTCTATTCAGTTAGGAGCTAGCCTGGGAGCACAGAGGACGTGGTGATTACTGCTGTTGCTGTCTACTGCGGTTTGTGCAAGTGTTTGTTTTTGTACTACCTTCTTTCTCTTGTTATTCCTTCCTGTATATCCTTGGTTGTTCCTAGTGTAGGTTTTAGGTGTGTATGAGACTTTATTTTACCCCTGTCTGTTTTTCATTTGGTGGGGTTTTTGGGATCTCTGTCCTGGTCGGTCCCCTGGGTGGTGTGGGATGGTGGGGACTTAGTCAGCAGAGCCAGGTCGGGGGCCCGAATTTCCCTACCTTTAAGGGTACCTCTGGTTGTGAGAGTGAGCTCAGGGACCCCAATCTAAGGTCTGCATAGGGTTTCCTGTGCCCCCTGGCCATCCGTTACACACCCAACCCTGACAGCAGTAATACTGCCCAAGGATTGCATTGCAATGCTCAGACATTTACACATACCAAAAACTGACGCTGGCACTGAGGGGTGGGTGGGAATATGGGTGGGCAAAGGGGGTGAATATTCATTTACAAACACCGCAGGTGCTGCGGGGTGGGCAGGGGTGAATATTCATTTTCAATTAACTAGCTGGCACGTGACTGTAAACTTCCAGGATTTACAGCAACACAACGGGGCAACGTACACCAATAAAAGTTATATATCCTGAAAGGTTTGCCCAAGCACTATTTCAGGACACTATTATAGTATAGTAGTTAGGGCTTATTTTTAGAGTAGGGCTTATATTATAAGTATACTCCAAAAAGCCTGAAAAATTCTGCTAGGCTTTATTTTCGGGATAGGTCTTATATTCGGGAAAATACAAACTGCCTGTCACAGTTAGCACTGTTCCCTCTTTTAGCATGGTATCAACTGCTGCCGTACTTCTCTACCATGCCATTTTTGCCAATAGGAGATAAAATAGGAGTGATTTACGCATGTTTGCTCAAAAATGGGTGTTTATGAGAGATTTTGTTGTTACGCGGAGCATAAAATGGCCTGTCCTATGGCATCCAGGTACCGCTATCCCTGAAGACATGGAAATGAATAGGAAATTCCAAGATAACTTCTTTCTTGCGGTAAAAGATGTGGGACCGTGTTGGCCACATTTGGGTGTTTTCTTTCTAAAGGCCGCGTTACACGCTACGATATAGCTAACGATATGCCGTTGGGGTCACGTCGTTAGTGACGCACATCCGGCATCGTTTGACATATCGTAGCGCGTGACAGCTACGTGCGACTGTGAACGAGCAATAATACTCACTTTATCATTGCTCGTTGACACGTCGCTCATTTTCTAAAAATCGAACGTCCTTCTGTGCTCCGGTTGTTCATCGTTCCCGAGGCAGCACATATCGCTCCATGTGACACCCCGGGAACGATGAACTGCAGCTTACCTGCGTCCCGCCGGCAATGCGGAAGGAAGGAGGTGGGCGGGATATTACGTCCCGCTCATCTTCACCCTTCCGCTTCTATTGGCCGGCCGCTGTGTGACATTGCTGTGATGCCGAACGTCCCTCCTCCTTCAGGAAGAGGATGTTCACCGCCCACATCGAGGTCGTTTGGAAGGTAAGTGCGTGTGACGGGGGTTTACGACTTTGTGCGACACGGGCAACAAATTGCCCGTGCCGCACAAATGATGGGGGCGGGTACGATCGCAAATGTGATAGCACAACATATCGACATGTGTAAAGCAGGCTTAAGCCTCATTTTTTTTGTGCTCGGGGTTGGCAGGATTATTCTGGTACAAATAGGGACTGTTACAAGAATGTGAGTGGGAGCCCTATTGTTGATACCTAAAGAAACGTTTCCGGCACTCTTGGCCCTCTTCACTCTTTGGTATGAATGTCGACCACTGGCATAGTTTTCCACCAAGATATTTTTGCAAAATGGATTCAAAAAGTTGTGGTTTATGCAATTTTTTAAGAACTCTTGCTCTTAAGCCAGGCTTAAAATGGACTATAAATGTGGCTTCATTTTGAAGATGAGAGTTGGGAAGGTCGAAGCATAACTTTGGTTTTACTGGTGAGGTCTAGGTGAAAACGTTTAAAGGAGTTTTCCTGTAAATTTATGACCTATCTATTAAGACTCCCACCAATCACAAGAATGGGAGTCCCCATGTCTGAACAGAGCAGTAGTCCTGCTATATAGTGGGCTGTCTTTAGTCACATGGCCACCCAATCTTTGTACCTTGAGCTCTTAAAGTTTTTCAATCTTCTCCTTGTAACTACATTTTGTATTCCTGCTTAAATAACTATAACTAAGAAGGGGAACCACGCCGACACTGAGGCACGTACAGCCACATGACAGCCACGTGACAGCCACGGAGACTCCTGCAGACTAAATAGATGTAAGAACGTCCAGTGATTTATTTACTCCTGGCCATAGGATACTTGTGTTTCCTGCTCAGGTTTCATGACTCAGTGTCTTCAGCTTCCTATAGATTACACTTATTATTATGTATTCATCAGAAAAGACAATTTCTTCTACCTTCCCTCTCCTCACAATGACCAGTCCCGTAAAAGAAGCCGATCTGATAATATAATGGTGATAGAAGTAATAAATCTGGTTCTGCTTGATGTCCCCATTATAAAAGCATTCAGACACAGAAACGCAGAGGCAGCATTGAAATTGGGATAGATAGATAGATAGATAGAGGGATAGAGGGATAGATAGATAGATAGATAGATAGATAGAGGGATAGATAGATAGATAGATAGATAGAGGGATAGAGGGATAGATAGATAGATAGATAGAGGGATAGAGGGATAGATAGATAGATAGATAGATAGATAGATAGATAGATAGATAATGGATAGATAGCTAGATGATAGATAGATAGATAATGGATAGATAGATAGATAATGGATAGATAGATAGATAGATAGATAATGGATAGATAGATAGATAGATAATGGATAGATAGATAGATAGATAATGGATAGATAGATAGATAGATAGATAGATAGATGGATAGACAGAGGGATAGATAGATAGATAGATAATGGATAGATAGATAGATAGATAATGGATAGATAGAGGGATAGATAGATAGATAGATAATGTGATATATACAGATTCTTCACCCCTTCCGTTTATACACATATCCAAAGCATAGACGGGGATACTAATTTGGGTGAGATTTTGTTATGCCACTCTAAAGTAGTTTCTATTAATTAATTAAAATTGCTATTTATTCTGCAGCCCCCTCACATAACACCGGCAATTGTCCCCTGTAATCTGCTATATCCACTTCAGCAGAACAGGCCTCCTCAGTCGGCACCTCCGTCCCTACCCCCCGCCTCCACAGTCAGCACCTCTGCACGCCCTGCCTCCAGTCCGCACCTCTGCCTCCGCAGTCCGCAGCTCTGCTCCCGCTGCCCCCGCAGTCTGCACCTCTGCTCCCCCTGCCTCCACAGTTCGCACCTCTGCACCCCCCCTTGCCTCCACAGTCTGCACCTCTGCCTCCAGTCCGCACCTCTGCCTCCGCAGTCCGCAGCTCTGCTCCCTCTGCCCCCGCAGTCCGCACCTCTGCTCCCCCTGTCTCCACAGTCTGCACCTATGCACCCCCTGCCTTCACAGTCCGCACCTCTGCTCCCCATGCCTCAGCAGTCCGCACCTCTGCACCCCCTGCCATCGCAGTGCGCCCCTCTGCACCCCCTGCCTTTGCAGTCCGCACCTCCGCTCTCCCTGCCTTCGCAGTCCGCTCCCTCTGCATTAGCAATCCGCACCTCCACTCCCCCTCCGCTCCCTCTGCATTAGCAATCCGCACCTCCACTCCCCCTGCCTCCGCAATCTGCACCTCCGCTGCCCCTGCCTTTGCAGTCTGCACCTCTTGCCTCCACAGTCCGCACCTCCTGCCTCTGCAGTTCACACCTTCTGCCTGCACAGTGCACACCTCCGCTCACCCTGCCTCCACAGTCCGCCCCTCCTGCCTCCACAGTCCGCTCCTCCTGCCTGCACAGTCCGCTCCTCCTGCCTGCACAGTCCGCACCTCCTGCCTCCACAGTCCGCACCTCCTGCCTCCACAGTCCGCTCCTCCTGCCTGCACAGTCCGCACCTCCTGCCTCCACAGTCCGCTGCTCCTGCCTGCACAGTCCGCACCTCCTGCCTGCACAGTCCGCACCTCCTGCCTCCACAGTCCACACCTCTGCTCTCCCTGCCTACACAGTCAGCACCTCTGCACCCCCTGCCTCCACAGTCAGCACCTCTGCACCCCCTGCCTCCAGTCCGCACCTCTGCCTCCGCAGTCCGCAGCTCTGCTCCCGCTGCCCCCGCAGTCTGCACCTCTGCTTCCCCTGCCTTCAAGGTCTGCACCTATGCACCCCCTGCCTTCGCAGTCCGCAACTCTGCTCCCCATGCCTCAGTAGTCCGTACCTCTGCACCCCCTGCCTCCACAGTCTGCACCCCCTGCCTCCACAGTCTGCACCTCTTGCCTCCACAGTCCGCACCTCCTGCCTTAGCAGTTCACACCTTATGCCTGCCCAGTGCACACCTCCGCTCACCCTGCCTCCACAGACCGCTCCTCCTGCCTGCACAGTCCGCTCCTCCTGCCTGCACAGTCCGCATCTCCTGCCTGCACAGTGCGCACCTCCTGCCTGCACAGTGCGCACCTCCTGCCTCCACAGACCGCTCCTCCTGCCTGCACAGTCCGCTCCTCCTGCCTGCACAGTCCGCATCTCCTGCCTGCACAGTGCGCACCTCCTGCCTGCACAGTGCGCACCTCCTGCCTCCGCAGTCCGCACCTCCTGCCTGCACAGTCCGCACCTCCTGCCTGCACAGTCCGCACCTCCTGCCTGCACAGTCCACATCTCCTGCCTGCGCAGTCCGCACCTCCTGCCTCCGTAGTCCGCACCTCCTGCCTCCGTAGTCCGCACCTCCTGCCTGCACAGTCTGCACCTCCTGCCTCCGCAGTCCGCACCTCCTGCCTGCGCAGTCCGCACCTCCTGCCTGCACAGTCCACACCTCCTGCCTGCACAGTCCGCACCTACTGCCTGCACAGTCCGCACCTCCTGCCTCCACAGTGCGCACCTCCTGCCTCCACAGTGCACACCTCCTGCCTCTGCAGTCCACACCTCCTGCCTCCACAGTCCGCACCTCCTGCCTCCGCAGTCCGCACCTCCTGCCTGCACAGTGCGCACCTCCTGCCTCCACAGTGCACACCTCCTGCCTCTGCAGTCCACACCTCCTGCCTCCACAGTCCGCACATCCTGCCTCCGCAGTCCACACCTCCTGCCTCTGCACTCCGCACCTCCTGCCTCCGCAGTGCGCACCTCCTGCCTCTGCAGTTCACACCTCCTGCCTGCACAGTCCACACCTCCTGCCTGCACAGTCCACACCTCCTGCCTCCACAGTCCGAACCTCCTGCCTCTACAGCCCACACCTCCTGCCTCCGCAGTCCGCACCTCCTGCCTGCACAGTCCGCACCTCCTGCCTGCACAGTCCGCACCTCCTGCCTCCACAGTGCGCACCTCCTGCCTCCACAGTGCACACCTCCTGCCTCTGCAGTCCACACCTCCTGCCTCCGCAGTCCGCACCTCCTGCCTCCGCAGTCCGCACCTCCTGCCTCCGCAGTCCACACCTCCTGCCTCTGCACTCCGCACCTCCTGCCTCCGCAGTGCGCACCTCCTGCCTCTGCAGTTCACACCTCCTGCCTGCACAGTCCACACCTCCTGCCTGCACAGTCCACACCTCCTGCCTCCACAGTCCGAACCTCCTGCCTCTACAGCCCACACCTCCTGCCTCCGCAGTCCGCACCTCCTGCCTGCACAGTGCGCACCTCCTGCCTCCACAGTGCGCACCTCCTGCCTCCACAGTGCGCACCTCCTGCCTCCGCAGTCCGCACCTCCTGCCTCTGCAGTCCGCACCTCCTGCCTGCACAGTGCGCACCTCCTGCCTCCACAGTGCGCACCTCCTGCCTCCACAGTGCGCACCTCCTGCCTCCGCAGTCCGCACCTCCTGCCTCTGCAGTCCGCACCTCCTGCCTGCACAGTGCGCACCTCCTGCCTCCACAGTGCGCACCTCCTGCCTCCACAGTCCGCACCTCCTGCCTCCGCAGTCCACACCTCCTGCCTCTGCAGTCCGCACCTCCTGCCTCCACAGTGCGCACCTCCTGCCTCCGCAGTCCACACCTCCTGCCTGCACAGTCCGCACCTCCTGCCTGCACAGTCCGCACCTCCTGCCTGCACAGTCCGCACCTCCTGCCTGCACAGTCCGCACCTCCTGCCTCAGCAGTCCGCACCTCCTGCCTGCACAGTCCGCACCTCCTGCCTGCACAGTCCGCACCTCCTGCCTGCACAGTCCGCACCTCCTGCCTGCACAGTCCGCACCTCCTGCCTCCACAGTGCGCACCTCCTGCCTCCACAGTGCGCACCTCCTGCCTGCACAGTGCACACCTCCTGCCTCCACAGTCCGCACCTCCTGCCTCCACAGTCCGCACCTCCTGCCTCTCCAGTCCGCACCTCCGCTCCCCCTGCCTTCGGTGCAGGAATGCTGCCCCCTTACCTAAGCTGAGAGTCAGCAGAGCCACATATAATGGGATTCTGGCCGGAGCTCTTCTCCTCCGCTTTGGAAACAGAGACATATTCATTTCTTCTGTGGACATGTGGGAGAGATTTAAAGGCCACTCTCTAATCTGAGACAATGCACTTCCCACTGACAGAAAAATGGTAAGAATGACCCCCGTCCAAATAACAACGAATGTCCTGTGGATTTCAAGTTTTTTTTCTTTCATGGCCTATCTTTACGAATTGATATCAATATAAAAATATGAGCTGTCCACAGTAGGGACCTGCAACCTGTCGGCACCACGGGTACAATCAGAGCTTTGGTGACTCTCTCCATTTTTTATGAAGACATATAAAAGAAAAAATGCTTAGAAAAATAGATTCCAGGTAAAATAGAATAGACATGTATGTACAGGAAGAATAAAAGGGAGTATTACAGGAAGGGACTACACAGTTTGTAGTCTGTTACCATGGAGACACACAGATCTTCCCAGACGCTGTAGACATAAAACGGTAGATAATTTATTAATACAGACCTATTGCAAAGTTGCTCCAACTTTTATTTTCAGTGCACTTGAGTAACCAATTTAGTCGTGAAAGTGGATGAAGCCATTAAACAAACGTAAATATAGAAAAATATGACAAAAAAATACGGTTGGTGGTATATATGCTTTTTTTTTTTTATATATTTATTTCTTATTTTTATACTCCAAACGTGATGTGCTCGGAGCCTGGCTGTCAGTATTAAAAAGAAGAATTAATAATGAGGCGCACATTCCAGATAATGAATTGTTGGGATGTGCGGATGTCTTCTGCATTACAATTAAAAGTCCAATTATATCGGCTTCATTCCCGAAAACCCCACCGGGGGGAGGTTTATCAATAGCGTCAGAAAATGCAAACATTTAGGAATCAGAAAAGTGAATAAACTAAATTTGCCAGAAACAGCGCAATTTAAGGTTTTATGCCAAGAGTTTATATTATTTTACAGCTCATGCACATGGCAATGCAGCATGCACGGTAAGGTCATGGCTGCCAAGGGAGAACGAGGGGTTAAATTCCCCATACAAACTAGGTACATGATCATTCGGCTGACAGCTATCTCTACAAACTCACCCATACACAACAATAGTCAGCTCGGTTGAGCATTCTTGTGCTCTCTATGAAAGAGCCACTGGCAGGGTCCTATGGCGGCAACTTATGTCTGGCACCCAAATTCAACAGGTTGGATTCTTCTCTCCTCCAACATCATATATCAAGTGAGAGTTGGGAGGCCCCCAAAACACATTGCATGATCATTCAATCCAGACAAAATCGATGATTTTTATCTAATGTGTATGGGGGCCTTATGTGACTCAATTTTTTCTGGGTAGAGGATCCCCACACAAGACTGTCCTTTCCAGATGAACTGCATTATTCCCAAAAAGGGGGGCAGATGTTGATTATACGTCAGTCATCAGATTACAAAACCCTAGGACAATATTGGGCCCCATTTGATCTTTGCTATAGGGCCGCTATCTTTTATGTATAACACACTGATACATATAATCTTCTAACAAAAAGCCAAAAATATTCATATCTCCCCATGTCTACTATGGGGTGTCCCCATCCCCCTTTATAAAAGGAAAGGGGAACTTACCTAAGGAGGCAAAATAACACTTCAGTTCTCCAATGTGGGAAGTGTGAACAAGCCAAAACATGGGAACCATTTTTGGTTTTGCAATGAGATGCCTTGTTCTCCTCAAAGGGTCATATGCTAGTATCATATTACAAAAGTATTGCATGTCATTAATAGGAAATGTTAAATATGAAAATGGGAACCACAGGGTAAAAATAATACACATAGCTGAGATATCGTGCCAGGGCCACAGAAAAAGGAAGTGAGGCGAAACTCTTAGTACAGTCTTGTATTTGTGGTTTGCAGTATGTCTGACCATAATCTCCACAAATAGCGAGTGTTACATGGACATCACCCATTTTATTTAATTGTCTTTAATACTTTATTCTATCCACCTGCGTTTTATATATGGGGTCATGGGTTTCATATCATAGCATTTCTGTATGCAAGATGTCGATTCGTATTGAATTGATGATGCCCTTCAATTTTTTAATTCACATTTTTTCTCTATCTTGTTCCAATTTCGAGATAAAAATGCTAACTCCGTTGTTTTCCACCAGGTGGCGCTACAGGTGGTTTAATTGCGTAGCGCATGGCTACTTTGCTATAGCTAGACACCACTTCTATGCCTATAGCCGCCGCCGTTCTCAAGTTAATGGCGGTGGATAGGATATGGGTGCACACACTGTATATATATATATATATATATATATATATATATATATATATATACAGTGCCTTGCGAAAGTATTCGTCCCCTTTGAATATTTCACCTTTTCCCACATTTCAGGCTTCAAACATAAACATCAACAAGTGGGACACAATTGTGAAGTAGAACGAAATTTATTGCTTATTTTAAACTTTTATAAAAAATAATAAACTGAAATTGGGGCGTGCGATATTATTCATCCCCTGTAAGTTAATACGTTGTAGCACCCCCTTTTGCTGCGATTACAGCTGCAGTCGCTTGGGGTATGTCTGAATGAAATTCTCGCCCATTCTTCCTTTGTAAACAGCTGGAGCTGAGTGAGGTTGGATGGAGGCGTTTGTGAACAGCAGTTTTCAGCTATTTCCACAGATTCTCGATTGGATTCAGGTCTGGACTGTGACTTGGCCATTCTAACACCTGGATACATTTATTTGTGAACCATTCCATTGTAGATTTTGCTTTATGTTTGGGATCATTGTCTTGTTATAAGACAAATCTCCGTCCCAGTCTCAGGTCTTTTGCAGACTCCAACTGGTTTTCTTCAAGAATGGTCCTGTATTTGGCTCCATCCATCTTCCCAAAAATTGTAACCATTTTCCCTGTCCCTGCTGAAGAAAAGCAGGCCCAAACCATGATGCTGCCACCACCATGTTTAACAGTGGGGATGGTGTGTTCAGGGTGATGAGCTGTGTTGTTTTTACACCAAACATCGTTTGACATTGTGCTCAAATAGTTCGATTTTGGTTTCACCTGACCAGAGCACCTTCTTCCACATGTTTGGTGTCTCCCAGGTGGCTTGTGACAAACTGTAAATTACATTTTTTATGGGTATCTTTGAGAAATGGCTTTCTTCGTGCCCCTCTTCCATAAAGGCCAGATTTGAGCAGTGTACAACTGATTGTTGTCCTATGGACAGACTCTCCCACCTCAGCTGTAGATCTCTGCAGCTCATCCAGAGTGATCATGGGCCTCTTGGCTGCATCTCTGATCAGTCTTGTTTTTGTTTGAGATGAAATTTTTGAGGGACGGGCGGGTCTTGGTAGATTTGCAGTGATATGATACTCCTTCCATTTCAATATGATCGCTTGCACAGTGCTTCTTGGGATGTTTATAGTTTTGGAAATCTTTTTGTAACCAAATCCGGCTTTAAACTTCTCCACAACAGTTTCACGGACCTGCCTGTTGTGTTCCTTGGTCTTCATGATGCTATCAGTACTTTAAACAGAACCCTGAGACTATCACAGAGCAGGTGCATTTATACGGAGACTTGATTACACACAGGGGATTATATTTATCACCATCAGTCATTTAGGACAACATTGGATCATTCAGAGATCCTCGATGAATTTCTGGAGTGAGTTTGCTGCGCTGAAAGTAAAGGGGATGAATAATATTGCACGCCCCAATTTTCAGTTATTTATTTTTTTAAAAAAGTTGAAAATAAGCAATAAATTTCATTCACCTTCACAATTGTGTCCCACTTGTTGATTCTTCACCACAACATTAAAATTTTTATCTTTGTTTGAAGCCTGAAATGTGGGAAAAGGGTGAAAAATTCAAGGGGCCGCATACTTCCGCAAGGCACTGTATATAAACTGACGATAATAAAAAAAAAATTCATTTATATATTTAAAATCCTGAATTAGATCATGTTCTAATGACACATTCCCTTAAGACATATGATAATTTTTGGCAGCACAACTCTCCCCTGGCAGTGATTTGCGGCAGCGCCTGTACCTTGCAGGACCGGTTAATGTTGACAAGCAGGCAGTACATTACATGCTGGTAATGGCCCGTCTGTGAATTCATTCTCCATGCTGATGCTCAGGCACGACCCGCTAGCAGGAAAGTACCGCCATGCCTTTTAATACCAGATCTCGGCAAACTACCATGTTGAGCACGAAAATGAAGGGTGACCAGAAGTCAAAATGTTTATTCTAATATTTAAATGTCTATTTGATGTTGGTTTCTTTGAAGTTTCTGGTAGGGGGCGAGAGGCTTTGAAGATGGCATTTTGTATGAAGTCCTTCCCACAGGACAGCTTTTGTTCGGGGGGAGACTTGAAAAGCTTTGCTTCCAGTGTACTTCCATTAGAATACAACAAGATAAGCGGAAAAGCGGTTTCATCCCGTACATAATGCCGCCTTTGCAGGAAAACACGAGCGAAAAAAAAATAGAATGTTTCAAAGTGTGACTCAGTCCGGGAGATTTGTAGCATCCGAAAGCAGCTTTTGCTTTAAATCTATTCATTTTTGAGGATAGATATGTTTCTTCTCGCTTAATCTTCAGACCCCGGGGAGTATTAGGCTGCAGGTCGATAACACTGCAGGTCTCCTTAGGACCCTCTTGCTCGGATGTCTCGCCAGGCATGAAAAAGACTTTCTGAATATCTATTTCTAAAGGTCTGGTCACATCATGCTTGAACCTTCCATTGGAGGCTTAGATTAGGAGGATTTCCAGTCCCCCATGATAAAATCGTAGGGAGCCGATGGGCTTCCATGCCGGTATAGACCCCGTTAAGCCCCCATGGCAGCCCAGTTAGTGCTCATATGAAACTGAGCTTCTGGCTGGGCTCCATAGGAGATTAGTATTGTCGTATTAGAGTGGATATAGACCACATGGTGGTATACCCCTGGTTAAGGACCCCATGGCAGCCCCTTTAGTGTTTATATGAACTGAGCTTCAAGCTGGGCTCCATAGGAGATTAGTAATGTCGTATTAGAGTGGATATAGACAACTTGGCAGTTTAGCCCCAGTTAAGGCTGCCCCTTTAATGTTCATATGAAACTGAGCTTCTGACTGGGCTCCATAGGAGATTAGTATTGTCGTATTAGAGTGGATAAAGACCACATGATGGCATAGCCCCGGTTAAGGCCCCCATGGCAGCCCCTATAGTGTTCATATTAAATTGAGCTTGTGACTGGGCTCCATAGGAGATTAGTATTGTCCTACTAAAATGGATATAGACCACATGATGGTATAGCCCCGGTTAAGGCCTCCATGGCAGCCCCTAAAGTGTTCATATGAAATTTGAGCTTGTGACTGGACTCCATAGGAGATTAGTATTGTCGTATTAGAGTGGATATAGACCACATGGTGGTATACCCCTGGTTAAGGACCCCATGGCAGCTCCTTTAGTGTTCATATGAAACTGAGCTTCTAGCTGGGCTCCATAGGAGATTAGTATTGTCGTATTAGAGTGGATATAGACAACTTGGCAGTTTAGCCCCGGTTAAGGCTGCCCCTTTAATGTTCATATGAAACTGACCTTCTGACTGAGCTTCATAGGAGATTAGTATTGTTGTATTAGAGTGGATATAGACTACATGGCAGTATAGCCCCGGTTAAGGCCCCCATAGCAGCCCCTTTAATGTTCATATAAAACTGAGCTTCTGGCTGGGCTCCATAGGAAATTAGTATTGCCGTATTAGAGTGGATATAGAACAAGCATTAATACAACTGCAGGTTCAACTAAAAAAAAAAATAAAGTGAAAATTAAAAAAAAATATATATTAAAAAATAGTATAAAAATATAAAATGTCATCACTAACTAGTTCCAAAATAAAGAAATAAAAAAGGACATATTTGGTATTAGTAGTTCTGTAAATGTCTGATCTATCAAGATATAAAAATATACCAAAAGTGTAAAGTGAAAAAATGTTTTGAAAAAAACAGAATTGCCCTTTTTTTCAGTCGCTGCACTTACCACCCAAAAAATGCCTTAAAGAGCAATCAAAAAGTTATATGAATCCCAAAATGGCATTAATAAAAATGTCAGCTCGCCATGCAAAAAATAACCAAAAATCAAGCCCTCGATGGAAAAATAATAATGGAATAGGTTTCAGAAAACGGCAACATAAAGAAAATTTTTGAAAGTTCTACATTTTTTCAAACCATTAATAAAGAATACAAACCTTTAGAAGTCTGGTATCGCTGTAACCCTACCGACCTGAAGAATCATGTTACCAGGTTATAGTTACAGCACAATGAACCCTGAACAAACAAAACACAAAAAATAGTGACAGAATTTTTTTTGTCACTTTTTCACTACACTGGCATTCCTTTCTGCTGTTTTCAGTACATTATATGGGAAAAAAATGAATGTTTTTCAAAACTACAACTCGTCCAGCAAAAAACAAACCCTTATAGGGCTATGCCACTGGAAAAAATAAAATATATCAAAAACACAAAAAGCAAAATTGGCTGTGGCGGCAAAGGGTTAAGGAGAATTCCGAAGAACAACATTTATGGAATATTCACAGGTTATTAAACTTGACAATACATTTGATAGTCAACTCCACCCCTATTGCCCCAGTTTTACCGTAGTAGATTAACAGCGACCATGGCACCCCTAATGCGTTGACTTTTATGCCATATCCGTGGGAAATGTCACAAGTGTGTCATGGCCTTGTGTGATCAGGGGATCTGGGATCAGAAGGTCACAGTGTATTGTTGAAAGCAGATTGCTTTAGTGCCCGCTTATCGTTTACCCTGAATCAGAGCGTATTTAATTCTATCCGGTACTGAAGGAGTTAAGGTTCATTTCTATCCTGCAGTGATCTAACAGGGAGTTGTAATCTCAGCTGCAACCACTCCCTTCTGCTATAAACATCCTCTCCTCACTCCTTCCTATGCCGGTTATAGCGCATACCTATGCTGTCCATGTGGAAGGAGCTCGACTCTGCATAGCTGTAGTGTTGTTTCTGTTGCAGCTGCGAAGTTTCCTGTAGAATAAGTCAAGGAGTGCTTTTTGTTCTGTCTTTTCACACCCATTTGCCTTACTTTACCTGTGCTGTCTTATTGCAGTGGTGAGACTAGCGTCTTGCTGGCCTTCACTAGTCAGGGTGAGTTCAGGCCCAGCAAGGGCCTAGGCATGGGACAGCGCATGGGGGAAGGACCCATCTAGGGACATTAGGGAGTGCAGAGATCAGCCTCAGGTGAGTGTTATGATGTGACCCTGCTCCTCTCTCCCTAGTGCCAGAGCCTTCCCATTGTATCCTGGTTTTCCCCCTGTGTTCCCCCGTTCGCTGTGAGTCCTCTCGTACCTGGTGTGCCATCTAAAGTCACATTGTGACAGGTAAGTAGCTGACATGATGGTGACTGGGGTTCGGGGCCCCTATAGTAGGCATATACTTTGGATAAAGGGCTCATTTGATGATAATTGGGGGGACAACACTACTGCGAGGAGTTTGTATGTTCCCCCCATGTTTTTATGGGTTTTCTCCAGGTTCTCTGGTTTCCTCCACACTCCAAAGACATACAGATAGAGAATGTAGATTGTGAGCCCCAATGGGGACAGGGACGATCACATTTGTAAAGCCCTGTGGAATTAATGGTGCTATATAAATGAAATAATACATAGTTTTGGGGCTTTACCGCATTAACAATATAATTTAAATAGCAATGGATGTGGGTATTTCTTTGGATAGAACATAAGAGGTTAATAGTGATAGGACTGTATCGGTATATGGTGAGATGTGACAGATGGTTCCTCAGCAAATGTTGATTCAGACGATTTCAAAGGCACATGGTACAGAAAAAAAGAACGGCAAACGCACATCATAGCTACGGGCACGGAGACCCCCGTAGACTGCGGACAGTCTATGTATTTAGTATTTTTACCAGAATTGAAAATCAGATATTGATGACCTATCCTAAGGATAGCCCAGTGGTCAACCTCATTAAGGTCTCATACACATTAAAAAAGACAGTTGAATCCAATGATATTGGAAGCATTGGTTGAGAGTCTAATATGTATGTGAGGTCTCCTGACAGATGATTTTGGGGGAGAGAAGGACGTGGAACGTTAGATTTCGGACTACCAATTGTTTTGTTCTCCGAGAAGTTGTGAGACAGAGGCTCTGTCACAGAGTACACAAGTGCATTCATCTGACCCGTGTGTTCCTGTGTCTGGCAAAACATGATGAAAGGGCAGAGAGCCGGATTCCAGGATGTGTCACTTGTTCAGCAGCTTGCTGCAGTTTCAATACAATCTTTGTTTTATCAGCAGGAGATTATCACTGAAGGACTAGGTATTCTGTGCTAGGCAGTACAGGTAATCTGTGTAACCCCGCCCCCACACCACCGATTGGCAGCTTGCTCATAATGTACACAGCAAGCTGCCAATCAGGGGTGTGGGCGGAGTTATGCACAGTTGAGCCTTCATAGCACTGCAATATCTGCAGCAGAGAAAACAAGGATTTTATAAAAAAACAAACTGTGCTAATTAGCCCAGTAAGTGACACATTTCTGGAATCAGACTCTCAGCCCCTACATCATGCTGCTCTCAGATTACATTGCAAAAACCGGCTGACAGATGCCCTTTAATTTTGTATTATCCAAACCTTCACTAGGTGGTCACATCTTTATGTTACCGACAGGAGCTCCAGGATAATTGGAGATGTTCTTGTGATGCTAGTCAGTATTTACGAGTAGGACAAACGGTAGAGTAGTCAGGACAGCCGGGGTCTGGTAGCATGGGGAAACGTATGGACACAGGGAGTACACAGAGTCGTAGTCAGGTCATGATCCAAGGGTCAGAATTTTAGGAAAGCATGTAATGGATTCAGGGAGAAAACTGAGACGTGGTCAGGTAACGGTCCGAGGTCAAAAGCCATTAGGTCACGACAGGAACAAGGAGCGGGCAGAGAGAAGTCAAACAGCAGTCCGGGGTCAGGAAACCAAGATCATAGCATAGGCAGGAACACAGGCCAACAGCACAACTACAGAACCAGAAAGTACAACTGGCAAGGTTCAGGGAGAGCATGCTCACTAAAGAAGCAGAGCAATTACCAGTAAGGAGGAACACCTAAGTAATCAGCACCTCCCAGAACCAGCAAATAAGCCGGCGCTGTCAATCAACCTGCCAGCCAGTAGCCCAGGAAAACACAGCAGAGCATCTCCTAGTGTGCAAGATGCTCTGCACAGAGGAATCGTGACAGTTCCCCTCCTCTCCGGAATTTGCCGGATTACCGATTCTTTTCATTTCAGCGTTGCGGTGACTTAATGTTTCATGTAATTGATGTTAATGTTAATACTCGTCCCTTCAGTAGCGCAAAATCCGGACAACTAATTTATCTTGTCTGTAGAAAAATTGCTGGATCTCCCCAAAGCTCTTCCCTGTCCCAGGAGACGGCTCATGAAAGGCTTTTATCCTGGTCTGAGGCAGAAAAGACAAGCTCCGCATATAACAGTGCCACATTCACTTTTCTTAATTACAAGCACAACTGGTTAGATAGGAAGATCTGAAATGCGTGTAGCTTACATACCCCCTGCCTAAAGACGCGGATCGTCCCCATCTCCGTTAGTAATATGTTATGCTTGGTGAAATGAGCTTGTAACTTCGATAGAAGCTTTGAGATCAGCGGCTGCCAGACACATCTGATGCCGCTTATCCCCCGACTTACAAACCTCGGAGCAATATTTCTCCTATCAGAGGACACTAATATTGGTTTTCTTAACCTGACCTGAAATAGGAGGTGGTGGAAATCAACAAAACAAAAAAACACCTATTCAATGAATTTAATGACTGTCTAAAGAGGGAAAAATGTCATTGTAAAACTTTACGTCATCAAAAATTACACTTTCAAACAGTGCACATATAATAGTACATCCATACAGTGCCAAGATAAGATGGCCAAACTCTCCTCAAATACAGCTCATAAATAGCACTGCAACAAAATGCCCACGATATTCTGCTTAACAGACTTCAAATTTATAGAATCCAATAATAAATGATACTGCCATACAGTGCCACGATAAACTGCCATATGCTTCGTAAGTAACTCGGCCGCATACTACAAAAATAACCACAAAAGACTGTGCACATTATACTGCTTCAAATTACATAATCCAAAAAGAAAGTGTACCTCCTCACAGTTATCTAATATATAAAGCCGAGTGTATGTATGTGCGTATGTGTGTCCGCTAAAGGAATCCGCACCGTCGCATTTACAATCATGAAATTTTGCACAGACGCCTCATGTGACCCAGGGAACGTCATAGACTATGTTTTGATGGGAAAATTTAACCCCGCGCTTTACAGTTACTCTAAAAAAACCCTGCCTCCATTAAAGTCAAAGGAGCTGCGAGCTATAGGTTCGTAAAAGCAGCTGTGAGTGGTTGCTATAGGAAAAAAATAAATTGTTATTATAACAAGCTTATGTGTGAGGTAATAAGATGTCGGTGGGGAGACGGATAGCGAGAGACAGAAAGAGACAGAGACAGACAGGGAAAGAGACAGAGAGAGAAACAGGAAAAGAGACAGGGAAAAAGACAGAACAAGGAAAGAGACAGAGACAAGTAAAGAGACAGGGAAAGAGACAGAGAAAAGTAAAGAGACAGGGAAAGAGACAGAAACAAGGAAAGAGACAGGGAAAGAGACAGAAACAAGGAAAGAGACAGGGAAAGAGACAGAAACAAGGAAAGAGACAGAGACAAGCAAAGAGACAGGGAAAGAGACAGAGACAGATGGGAAAAGAGACAGACGGGGAAAAAAACAGATGGGGAAAGAGATAGAGACAAGGAAAGAGACAAGGAAAGAGACAGAGACACGTAAAGAGATAGGGAATAAGACAGACAGGGAATGAGACAGATGGGGAAAGAGACAGACCTGTAATGAGACAGACAGGAAAGAGACTGACAAACAGAGAGAGAGAGACAGACAGACACAGACAGACAGAGATAGAGAGAGACAGACAGACACAGACAGACAGAGATAGAGAGAGACAAACAGAGAGACTGATACCGACAGACAGAGACAGACATAGAGAGAGACAGACAGACAGAGACAGACAGAGACAGACAGAGACAGACAAAAACAGACAGAGACTGGGAGAGAGACAGAGACAGTTACTATCCTGGGCAATGCCCAGGTGCTACAGCTAGTAGGATAATATTGCCATAACCACTTCTCAAATAACTGGACCATATGGTACAGAAATAATACTGCAATACACTGACTACATTACACTATTACTAAGTGTTCAAATTATATAATCCAATAATAAATGATACTGCCATACAGTGTCGGGATAATATTACCATTTCCTCAGGCAAAGAATTCTACGAGGATCTGAAAAAAAGAATTGTTGCTCTACATAAAGATGGGAAAGGCTATTAGAAGATTGTCACCACCCTGACACTGAGCTGTAGCACGGTGGCCAAGACCATACAGCGGTTCAACAAGACAGGATCCACTCAGAACAGGCATCGCCATGGTCAACCACAGAAATTGAGTGCACATGCTCAGCGTCATATCCAAAGGTCGTCTTTTCAAAACAGACGTATGAGTGCTGCCAGCATTGCTGCAGAGGATGCAGGAGTGGGGGAATCTGCCTGTCAGTGCTCAGACCATACGCCACACACTGCATCAGTGCATGGCTCTCGGCCTACAAGGAAGCCTCTTCTAAAGTTGATGCACAAGAAAACTGCAAACAATTTAATGAAGAAAAGCAAACTAAGGACATGGATTACTGGAACCATGTCCTCTGTTCGGATGCGACCAAGATAAACATTTGGTTCAGATGGTGTAAAACATGTGTGGAGACAACAAGGTGAGTACAAAGGTAAGTGTGTCCTGCCTACAGTCAGGCATGGTGGTGGGAGTGTCATAGTTTGGGGCTGCATGAATGCTGCCGGCTGTGGGGAGCTACAGTTTATTGAGAGAACCATGAATGCCAACATGTACTGTGACATACTGAAGCAGAGCATGATCCTCCTCCCTTCATATTCCAACATGATAACGACCCCAAATCCCTTCAAGACCACCAATTCTTTGCTAAAGAAACTGACGATCTTGAACTGGCCAAGCGACTTCAGACTTAAATCCTATGGAGCATCTGTGGGGCCTCCTCAAAAGAAAGGTGCAGGAGTGCAATGTCTCTAACATCCACCACCTTCGTGATGTCGTCCTGGAGGACAGAAGAAGATTCAGCGGCTCCTGTAAAGCTCCAGTGAACTCCATGACCAAGAGAGTTAAGGCAATGCTGGAAAAGAATGGTGGTCACACAAAATACTGACACTTTGGGTACAATTTAGTCATTTTCATTTACGGGTGTACTCACTTTTGTTGCCAGCAGTTTAGACATTAATGGCTGTGTCCTGAGTTCTTTAGAGGGCACCACATTTACACAGTTATACAAGCTGCACACTGACACTGTACATTGTATCAGTGTCAGATCACGTTGTCCCATGAAAAGACATACTAAAAAATTCACAAAAATGTAAGGGGTGTACTCACTTTTGTGATATACTGTATATATATATATATATATATATATATATATATATATATATATATATGGATTAATAAATTAGTATAGCCAATGGCTGTATTTTTTGTGTATTTCAGTATTATCTAGATAACATATGGCTGTATATTTACCTATGTATATACAGTGGGGAAAAAAGTATTTATTCAGCCCCCAATTGTGCAAGTTCTCAAAAAAGATTAGATTTGCCTGTAATTAACATCATAGGTGACCACAACTATGAGAGACAAAATGAGAAAACAGATAATAATAAATTGGAGATTTTTCATAGAGAGAAAAAGCTCACCAACCAGCGCTGAATAATAGGATTATTTGATATTTTAATATTTTAATAATCAGCAGTATGAAAATAACAATGAATAATAATACTATTACATAGGACAAAACACAAAAAAAAACAAAACAAAATAGATATACGAACAAGAGGGAGTATAATAAAACTGTACTAACGTGGGGCCCCGGCCGGTGGCACCACGAATATTAGTAAATATTAGTAAAACTAAAGGTCCGACCAAGAAAAACAACTTCCTCAGAAATAACCAAAAAAATGAGTAGGTGATAGTTATAAAAGTTTTTTTACCCAAGGGGGGTACCACGTTCGTGCTAGCCCATATGTGAGGGCAAAGGTTCCTTCTGGCGAATGCTAGTGCACAGATGAATCCTTCAAAATCGATTAAGTTGCGCTGACATCCACGCTGCAAGTTTTCACGGTCCCTAAATGAGATTGAGTATGCCGCGCTTCTACCACAAGTTCTGACAGGCAGAGGGATCAGTGCACCAGGGACTCGTTACAAGTCCCGGTGTATATTACCTGACACCCGCGCTGGCATGGGAACTCCGTGAAGTATGGTCCTTGCGTGGAGCGATTCTCTCTCACAGCTGGAGAGGAGGGAATAATGCCGGGTTGAGATTTGCGAAAATCCTTAGATCCAAGCAGGATATTGGTTGAGAGTTACTGAAGCAAGGTTGCACCGTCCCAGAGCGTAGATTCCTCCGTGCACCTTGCTTAAACGTTCAGTTGCCAGTAAATCGACAGAGTCCGTAATCGATAGAAACAAGCAGACAAATACGTCCACTTCACAAAACTGAGCTAGATCCTTGAGGAAGGGGGACTGGTGACGCCCCCGAAACGCGCGTCGGATCTAGCTCAGTTTTTCTTGGTCGGACCTTTAGTTTTACTAATATTTACTAATATTCGTGGTGCCACCGGCCGGGGCCCCACGTTAGTACAGTTTTATTATACTCCCTCTTGTTCGTATATCTATTTTGTTTTGGTTTTTTTTTTGTGTTTTGTCCTATGTAATAGTATTATTATTCATTGTTATTTTCATACTGCTGATTATTAAAATATTAAAATATCAAATAATCCTATTATTCAGCGCTGGTTGGTGAGCTTTTTCTCTCTATGAAAAATCTCCAATTTATTATTATCTATTTGTATCCAGGCAATTTTGTGGTGTTTTTTGCCTATAAACCAGCTGCAGAATTTTAAGTGAATTGTTGGATCTAGCGCTTACTTCTGTCCTTGGACAATCTATTAACCTCAAAATGAGAAAACAAATCCAGAAAATCACCGCGTCTGATTTGGCAAGATTTTTTTGCAAATTGTGGTGGAAAATAAGTATTTAGTCATCTAAAAACATGCAAGATTTCTGGCTCTCACAGAGCTGTAACTTCTTCTTTAAGAGGCTCCTCTGTCAAACAGTCACACTCCAAACTCCACTATGGTAAAGACCAAAGAGCTGTATAAGGACACCAGAAACCAAATTGTAGCCCTGCACCAGGCTGGGAAGACTGAATCTGCAATAAGCAAGCAGCTTGGTGTGATGAAATCAACTGTGGGAGCAAGAATAAGAAAATGGAAGACATACGAGAAAACTCCCTCAATCTGAGGCTCAACGCAAGATCTCGTGGGGTCAAAATGATCACAAGAACAGTGAGCAAAAATCCCAGAACTACACGGGGCGACCTAGTGAATGACCTGCATAGAGCTGGGACTATTGTAACAAAGGCTACGATCAGTAACACACTACGCCGCCAGGGACTCAGATCATTCAGTGTTTGCGTTGAGCCTCAGATTGAGGGAGATTCTCGTATGTCTTCCATTTTCTTATTATTGCTCCCACAGTTGAGTTCATCAAACCACGCTGCTTGCCTATTGCAGATTCAGTCTTCCCAGCCTGGTACAGTGCTACAATTTAGTTTCTGATGTTCTTCGACAGCTCTTTGGTCTTCACCATAGTGGAGTTTGTAGTGTGACCGTTTGAGGTTGTGGACAGGTGTCTTTTATACTGACGTGTTCCCCTTTTTAAGACAGTACATGTCCGGGCCTGTCTGAAGTGTGCTAGAGAGCATTTGGATTATCCAGAAGAGTATTGGGAGAATGTCATATGGTCTGATGAAACCAAAGTAGAACTGTTGCGTATGAAGTATTAGTAATGCCATACGGTGCACTATACACTATCATCATGCACAAACCTAATGATAGTGCCATACTATCCCCGCATAATCTAAAGAATTAGAGGAATAAGTTCCAGAGGGATTATTTGCCAGTTCCTACAACTTAATTCTGTAGATACGACACCGTCGGCCATGATGTCAGACGACCCATTAAATGTTGCAGTATTTCTCACTCATTATGACCCTCGGTGATATTTTACGGCACAGATCTGTATACGCCGTTTGTACACTCATCGGCCATATTTTGATGTCTTTTCGATTCTGAAAGGTCACCCATTCTTTTCCATGTGGCGTCCTATCCGGGAGGCCATAATGATGCATGTGCTCAGGCCGGAGCCGCTGATGTGGTCTGATTAAGTTACATCTGTGCGAGTGACGTGTGAACCACGGAGACTTTTGCACCTCTCGACATCTCCACGGCAACAGAATCCTCTGATTTAATTGAGAATGTAACGTTATCTCCTCGGTGATAAGCAGCGTACACAGTAACAGGATCCAAATAATCTGCTTTCATGTCCACTTATAGCGCGGTTACCACTGATAAAACACTGCGGCAAAAAATATTACATCCCCATTCAATTTTCTTATATTCTGTTTCTTAAAGGGATTGTACAACGGATGACAACGGTGACAAAGAAAAGAATTTCTTTGTCGGACTCCGTTGTGTGCGGGGGGCGGAGTTTGGGGGTGGAGTTCGGGGCGGAGTTCGGGGGCGGAGCTGAGGACGTCAGTGCCGCGGTCTGCATGGCTGGGGACAGGTGTGTGAGTGTGTGTGTATGTGTGTGTGTGTGTCTACATGCGTGTGTACATGCGGAGTGCGGGAGGGGGCGGAGCGCGAGGGGGCGGAGCTGAGCAGAGTCGTGGAGCTGAGGACGTCAGTGCCGCGGGGACTGCAGGGCTCGGGACAAGTGAGTGAGTGAGTGTGTGTGTGTGTGTACACATGCGGAGTGCGGGAGGGGGCGGAGCCGAGTGGTGAGGTGTCGGCCTCCTTGCACACTGTATCCAGGGTAAATATCGGGTAAAAGAAAGCACTTTTTGCTTGGTTACCCGATATTTATCTTGGATACCAGCTTAGCGCGGGCTCCCTGCACCCGTAACCACTGTAAATATTGGGTAACTAACCAAAGCGCATTGCTTGGTTACCCGATGTTTATCCTGGTTACGGGGGCGGGGAGCCAGAGAGCGCATGCGCAGCAAAATCCTACGGATCGCGCTGCTCAAAAAACGTTACATGCTGCGTTGCTCCCGCCCGGCGGTCAGTTAAAAAACGACTGACCGCGACGCAGCGGATGCAATGCAGCATCAGTCGCAATCCATCACTAATAGAAGCCTATGGGGAAAAACAGGATTCCTGCAAAATATTTTGCAGGATACCGTAATTCCTCAAGGCTACGGATTGTGACTGATGCAAAACAACGGAAGTGTGAACTTAGCCTTATTGAAATGCTTCATCAAAATTACATCGGTCCAACACCCGGCACCCCCACTGATCAGCTGTAAGAACATTCCAGAATATATGGAGCTCCATACACCGTGTAGTGGCCATTCTCGGTACTGCAGCTCAGCGCCCATAAAAATAAAAACCAACTGAACTGCAGTAACAACATATGGCCACTACATGGTGCATGAAGCTGTGGTGTGTACTGTTGGGGTACTGGGTGCTGCTCTGATATTGATTAGGAGGGGGAGGAAGTGAGCTGTGACATCACCTATTGTAAATGGTGGATCCTGTGTTATCTACTGTATATAGACGTGTTATCAGTCATTGAGCTGTAGGGGGAGAAAGTGAGCTGTGACTTCACCTATTGTGAATCGTGGATCCTGTGTTTTCTACTGTGGATAGAGGTATTATCAGTCATTGCACAGGTGGAAGAGGTGAGCTGTGACATCACCTATTGTGAAAGGTGGATTCTGTTTTACCTACTGTGTATAGAGGTGTTATCCGTCATTGTACAGGAGGAGGAGGTGAGCTGGGAAATCACTTATTGTGAATGATGTATCCTATGTTATCTACTGTATATAGAGGTGTTATCAGTTATTGCACAAGAGGAGGAGGTGAGCTGTGACATCACCTAATGTGAATGGTGGATCCTGTGTTATCTACTGTGCATAGAGGTGTGATCAGTTATTGTACAGGGGAATGAGGTGAGCTGTGACATCACTGAATGTGAATAATGGATCCTATGTCATCTACTGTATATAGAGGTGTTATCAGTTATTGCATAAGAGGAGGAGGTGAGCTGTGACATCACCTATGGTGGATCCTGTGTTATCTACTGTGTATAGAGGTTATAGAGGTATTATTTGTCATTGTACAGAAGGAGGAAGTGAGCTGTGACCTCAACTATTGTGAATGGTGGATCCTGTGTTATCTACTGTGTATAGAGGTGTTATTAGTCATTGTACAGGAAGGGAAGGAGGTGAGCTGTGACATCACCTAATTTGAATGGGGGATCCTTTATTATCTACTGTATAAAGAGGTGTTATCAGTCATTGTACAGTTGTGGGAGGTGAGCTGTGACATCATCTATTTGCATGGTGGTGCTGCGTTCTGTACTGTCTGAGATAATATTGCAAGTGTTGAAAGGTCTTTAGTACAGAACAGGAAGTAAAAGGGCCGTATAGTGTGAAAAGTGCAGAATTTATGAATTTCTCCCTTCTTGTAGTATAGACTGTAATATGAATATACATATATAAATATATATATATATATATATATATATATATATATGAGTCCAACAATGTAGACCAGCTCACTCCTGTGAATCACCTGGATCTATATATATATATATATATACATACACTATATATATATTTTTTTTTTTTAAAGATACGCTGAACATAACAATCTGATTGCAGCTGCTTGTTTTCTGATGACGCGTTCCCTTTAATTCACTCTGCGCTGTCGTCCGGGTTGTTAAACAAGCAATCGATGGCGGTGAGCTTACCAGCTAATAATTCCTTTTATTATAAAAGTGCACGGGCTGCGCAGGATCTCGTTTCCTCTTTCTTGACTGAAGATTCACAATATGTTATTTGCCAATTAAGAGTGAGAACACGTAAATAACAAGAGGAAGGAAATGAGAGGAGACTCCCGCAGCTGCGTTCCTAGCAGGAAACGGCACAAACAGCCTCCTCTCTTCTCCAAATTCTCTCGATCAAATCCAAAACGTCGCTCTGTGCCAGATACTTTGCATATGTTTTAGCCGAAAGATTCCTACACTTTTTGAAATGATTGAATTATGTAAAAATGTGATGTTTTAAGGTTTCTCAAAAAGACAGCCCATAATTTACACATTCCGTGCACATGGAATTGTGGTTGGACTGTCTGAACAATGCTGGATTCCCCATAGGTGGTCGGTTGGGTTTGGATATGGAGACACTCGGCCACTGAATCACTTTCAGGGCTCGTGCGCACGTTGCGTAATTCCATGCATTTACGTTGCGTATAGCATTGCAGCGTAAATGCATGCGTCCTGCGTCCCCTGCACAATCTATGAAGATTGTGCATGAGACGTGCGCACAATGCTTTTAAGAGTGCAGCGATTTGGGTGCTAACATTTTGACATAAATCCGTGCGTTCATAAAAGCAGCATGTCAATTATTCCGTGCCCTCTGTCTATGGTGGGGGCAGCATCCCGAGCGCATGAAATCGGCTTTTTTTTAACAAAAAAACTGCATTCATTATGCAGTCTTTCTGCAGCGATTTGAAGCGCACATGTGCTGTCAAATCGCTGCAGAAATTTCAGCAGTTACGTGCGCATGAGCCCTTACCCTGTTCTTCAGAAATGTAACAGATTTGTATTCTGGATCATTGTCCTATTGGAAAAGTGCACGTCTACCAAGGGCATGGAGTGATGAAAGCATCTTCTCTTGCACTATTGAGCAGTAGATTTGTGAATCTGAGCGCTGCTCATGTTAGGGGTTACATTTCATTGATGCTATCATAAATTCACAGATGTTCTGCTGTATATTGAAAGAGAAGATGCTCCCATCACTCAGTGCCCTTGGTAGACGTGCACTTTTCCAATATGACAATGATCTAAAACACATCACATCTAAAGGCCGCTTTACACACAGCGACATCGCTAGCGATGTCGCTTGCAAAAGCACCCGCCCCCGTCGTTTGTGCGTCACGGACAAATTGCTGCCCGTGGCGAACAATATCGCGGGTAAACCTCACACCAACATACCTTTCCAACGACGTCGCTGTGGCCGCCGCACACAGCAGGCCACCAATAGAAGCAGAGGGTCGGAGAGCAGCCGCATGATCGTCACTCCCACCTCGTTGCCGGAGGACACAGGAACGCTGTTGTTCGTCGTTCCAGGGGTGTCACACGTAGCGATGTGTGCTGCCTCAGGAACGACGAATAAAATGCGTCCAGCACGAGGAACGAGATTTTGAAAAATGAACGACGTGTCAACAATCGACGATTTGGTAAGTATTTTGGATCGTTAGCGGTCGCTCGTGAGTGTCACACGCAACGACGTCGCTAATGAGGCCGGATGTGCGTCACGAATTCCGTGATCCCAACGACATCTCGTTAGAGACGTCATTGCGTGTAACGGGGCCTTAAGGCCACTGCTGCATTTCTGAAGAACAGGGTCAAAGTGACTTAGTGGTCAATGTCTAATATATTGATAGTGATTCAATGTCTCCTCCCAATCAAACACATATGGAGAATTCTGAAGAGACAAGTGGTCATCCCTCTCCATCCAGCATCCAGGCTCTAGTATAAAGATTGGAAAAACATAAATGTTACAATATGTCACCAACTTGTTCATTCCATGCCTAGAAGGCATGGTCCCGTCCATAAAAATCATAGAGGTCGTACAAAATACTAGATGTAGTAGTTTTTGATGTGGGGTGTATTCATTTTTGCATCAACATATTTGAGTAAAATTGAAGATTTTGTAAAAAAAATTCTATTATTAAACTTACTTTCATGTTATGGGTTAAAAAAATGTTCTATGAAACTCTTGGCAAATTTTTGGAAATTGCTCTTGAGAATTCAGTGAGATATTGATTAAAGCACCACTCCAGAAATTATTTTCTAATTTCGGCACTGGAGTGGTGGTTTAAATGTAAGTCCCCTGACCCCTGTCTTACACTCACCTGCCACCGACGTCTTCATCTGTTTCTAGACTTGCTCCCATCCCTAACTGGCACTTTGTGACCTACTGGCAGCACCAGTGTTTCATGGAGCACTGGACGTCACAACTCAACACAAGTCTATGAGAGCCTTGTTCTGGTTCTCATAGAGATGCAAAGAGAGGTTGTGACGTAATGTCTGATTTCCAGGCAGTCAGAATTTGAGGGCCCAAGACGGCGCTGTGGGACCGAAGTAACACCGAAAAAAGGTGAAGACGTTGGATGGTGAATATAAAACAGGAAGCAAAGGACCTACATGCTTTAATATCTTACTTTTCCAAAGGGGTGTACTCATTTATGCTGATATATATCGATGAGCCAAAGCCTCTTGCCCAACATATATAGAGTGCCTTGCAAAAGTATTTGGCCCCTTTGAATTTTTCAACCATTTCCCACATTTCAGGCTTCAAACATAAAGATAAAAGTGTTAATGTTCTGGTGAAGAATCAACAACAAGTGGACACAATTGTGAAGTTGAACGATATTTATTGCTTATTTTAAACTTTTATAAAAAATAATAAACTGAAAATTGGGGCGTGCAATATTATTCATCCCCTGTAAGTTAATACATTGTAGCGCCCCCTTTTGCTGCGATTACAGCTGCAGTCGCTTGGGGTATGTGTCTATCAGTTTTGCACATCGAGAGGCTGAAATTCTCGCCCATTCTTCCTTTGTAAACAGCTGGAGCTGAGTGAGGTTGGATGGAGGCGTTTGTGAACAGCAGTTTTCAGCTCTTTCCACAGATTCTCGATTGGGTTCAGGTCTGGACTGTGACTTGGCCATTCTAACACCTGGATACGTTTATTTGTGAACCATTCCATTATAGATGTTGCTTTATGTTTGGGATCAGTGTCTTGTTGAAAGACAAATCTCCGTCCCAGTTCCAGGTCTTTTGCAGACTCCAACAGGTTTTCTTCAAGAATGGTCCCGTATTTGGCTCCATTCATCTTCCCATCAATTTTAACCATCTTCCCTGTCCCTGCTGAAGAAAAGTAAGCCCAAATCATGATGCTGCCACCACCATGTTTGACAGTGGGGATGGTGTGTTCAGGGTGATGAGCTGTGTTGGTTTTACACCAAACATATCGTTTGGCATTGTGCCCAAAAAGTTTGATTTTTGGTTTCATCTGACCAGAGCACCTTCTTCCACATGTTTGGTGTGATTCCCAGGTGGCTTGTGGCAAACTTTAAATGACACTTTTTATGGATATCTTTGAGAAATGGCTTTCTTCTTGCCACTCTTCTATAAGGGCCAGATTTGTGCAGTGTACGAATGATTGTTGTCCTATGGACAGACTGTCCCACCTCAGCTGTAGATCTCTGCAGTTCATCCAGAGGGATCATGGGCCTCTTGGCTGCTTCTCTGATCAGTCTTCTCCTTGTTTGAGATGAATGTTTGGATGGACGGCCGGGTCTTGGTAGATTTGCAGTGGTGTGATACTCCTTCCATTTCAATATGATCGTTTGCACAGTGCTCCTTGGGATGTTTAAAGTTGTGAAAATCTTTTTGTAACCAAGTCCGGCTTTAAACTTCTCCACAACAGTATCACGGACCTGTCTGTTGTGTTCCTTGGTCTTCATGATGCTCTCTGTGCTTTAAACAGAACCCTGAGACTATCACAGAGCAGGGGCATTTATACGGAGACTTGATTACACACAGGGGGCTTATATTTATCATCAGTCATTTAGGACAACATTGGATCATTCAGAGATCCTCAATGAACTTCTGGAGTGAGTTTGCTGCACTGAAAGTAAAGGGGATGAATAATATTGCACGCCCCAATATTCAGTTTATTATTTTTTACAAAAGTTTAAAAAAAGCAATAAATATTCAACTTCACAATTGTGTCCACTTCTGGTTGATTCTGCACCAGAACATTAACATTTTTATCTTTATGTTTGAAGCCTGATATGTGGGAAAAGGTTGAAAAATTGTATCAAAACATTGCAATTTTTCAAAGATTTTTACACCAGAATTTTGGGATTAAAGCTTTAAAGAATCGGGCCCTGTATTTTCCAGGCAAGGAGTTCAGCGTTTAAAACCTTTTTACTATAGACTTGTGCTTTGAAGCTGATCAGATCATTAGATCCAGCAACCTCCAATGGCGTCTTTGCTTGCAGCATCGCAGAGCATACCGCTAGGGTCAGCGGCAGGGTCATGCCACTGGTCCGAGGTGTCAATCATCAGGAGTGTGCTGGTTTCCCCAGCAAGCAGAGGAGCTGTGCCACCCTTAAAGAGGTTAACCGGGACTATATTTTTTTTTTTACTATGGGGCTAAGAAACAACAGACATGTAGATAGCAATTAATTGCCTGTTCTGCCTGATGTCAGAATGGTCACGGACCTCTCCTGTTGGCAATTCTGCTGCTTCACATCAACAGGGCAGCTCTATGTCGTCATTGCTGCTGTTGATGGGTGAGAGTACTGATCTCAAGCTGACTGACTGCTGGTTCTCCGCAGTTAGGAAGTGGGGAGCCAGCTGTCAATCGGGATGACAATGGCAGTCACGCTCCATCAACAGAACAGAGAGGAAAGGAGGACGCTGCTTTATCAATGTAACATCAGCAGAAGCCACAAAATCGCAGGAGCGGTTTGTGACCATTCTGAGCCGGGAAAAATACTTAAACTGGTAATTCTTAAGGGCGCTTTACACGCTGCGACATCGTTAGCATTGTCGCTAGCTTTCGCACCCACCCCTGTCGTTTGTGCGTCACGAGCAAATCGCTGCCCGTGGCGCACAATATCGGAGGTACGCGTCACACATACTTATCTGCCTAGCGACGTTGCTGTGGCCGGCGAACAACCTCTTTTCTAAGGGAGCGGTTCATGCGGCGTCACAGCGACGTCACACAGCAGGCAACCAATAGAAGCGGAGGGGCGGGGAGCAGCCGCATGAAGGTCACTCCCACCTCGTTGCCGAAGGACGCAAGAACGCTGTTGTTCGTCGTTTCCAGGGTGTCACGCCTCAGGAATGACGAACAACCTGCGTCCAGAACGAGCAACGATATTTTGAAAATGAATGATGTGTCAACAATCAACGATGTGGTGAGTATTTTGGATCGTTAGCGGTCGCTCGTACGTGTCACATGCAACGACGTCGCTAACGAGGCCGGATGTGCGTCACGAATTCCGTGACCCCAACGACATCTCGTTAGATACGTCATTGCGTGTAACGGGGCCTTAAGGCCACTGCTGCATTTCTGAAGAACAGGGTCAAAGTGACTTAGTGGTCAATGTCTAATATATTGATAGTGATTCAATGTCTCCTCCCAATCAAACACATATGGAGAATTCTGAAGAGACAAGTGGTCATCACTCTCCATCCAGGCTCTAATATAAAGATTGGAAAAAGCTAAATGTTACAATATGTCACCAACTTGTTCATTCCATGCCTAGAAGGCATGGTCCTGTCCATAAAAATCATAGAGGTCGTACAAAATACTAGATGTAGTAGTTTTTGATGTGGGGTGTATTCATTTTTGCATCAACAAATTTGAGTAAAATTGAAGATTTTGTAAAAAAAAGTTCTATTATTAAACTTACTTTCATGTTATGGGTTAAAAAAATGTTCTATGAAACTCTTGTCAAATTTTTGGAAATTGCTCTTGAGAATTCAGTGAGATATTGATTAAAGCACCACTCCAGAAATTATTTTCTAATTTCGGCACTGGAGTGGTGGTTTAAATGTAAGTCCCCTGACCCCTGTCTTACACTCACCTGCCACCGACGTCTTCATCTGTTTCTAGACTTGCTCCCATCCCTAACTGGCACTTTGTGACCTACTGGCAGCACCAGTGTTTCATGGAGCACTGGACGTCACAACTCAACACAAGTCTATGAGAGCCTTGTTCTGGTTCTCATAGAGATGCAAAGAGAGGTTGTGACGTAATGTCTGATTTCCAGGCAGTCAGAATTTGAGGGCCCAAGACGGCGCTGTGGGACCGAAGTAACACCGAAAAAAGGTGAAGACGTTGGATGGTGAATATAAAACAGGAAGCAAAGGACCTACATGCTTTAATATCTTACTTTTCCAAAGGGGTGTACTCATTTATGCTGATATATATCGATGAGCCAAAGCCTCTTGCCCAACATATATAGAGTGCCTTGCAAAAGTATTTGGCCCCTTTGAATTTTTCAACCATTTCCCACATTTCAGGCTTCAAACATAAAGATAAAAGTGTTAATGTTCTGGTGAAGAATCAACAACAAGTGGACACAATTGTGAAGTTGAACGATATTTATTGCTTATTTTAAACTTTTATAAAAAATAATAAACTGAAAATTGGGGCGTGCAATATTATTCATCCCCTGTAAGTTAATACATTGTAGCGCCCCCTTTTGCTGCGATTACAGCTGCAGTCGCTTGGGGTATGTGTCTATCAGTTTTGCACATCGAGAGGCTGAAATTCTCGCCCATTCTTCCTTTGTAAACAGCTGGAGCTGAGTGAGGTTGGATGGAGGCGTTTGTGAACAGCAGTTTTCAGCTCTTTCCACAGATTCTCGATTGGGTTCAGGTCTGGACTGTGACTTGGCCATTCTAACACCTGGATACGTTTATTTGTGAACCATTCCATTATAGATGTTGCTTTATGTTTGGGATCAGTGTCTTGTTGAAAGACAAATCTCCGTCCCAGTTCCAGGTCTTTTGCAGACTCCAACAGGTTTTCTTCAAGAATGGTCCCGTATTTGGCTCCATTCATCTTCCCATCAATTTTAACCATCTTCCCTGTCCCTGCTGAAGAAAAGTAAGCCCAAATCATGATGCTGCCACCACCATGTTTGACAGTGGGGATGGTGTGTTCAGGGTGATGAGCTGTGTTGGTTTTACACCAAACATATCGTTTGGCATTGTGCCCAAAAAGTTTGATTTTTGGTTTCATCTGACCAGAGCACCTTCTTCCACATGTTTGGTGTGATTCCCAGGTGGCTTGTGGCAAACTTTAAATGACACTTTTTATGGATATCTTTGAGAAATGGCTTTCTTCTTGCCACTCTTCTATAAGGGCCAGATTTGTGCAGTGTACGAATGATTGTTGTCCTATGGACAGACTGTCCCACCTCAGCTGTAGATCTCTGCAGTTCATCCAGAGTGATCATGGGCCTCTTGGCTGCTTCTCTGATCAGTCTTCTCCTTGTTTGAGATGAATGTTTGGATGGACGGCCGGGTCTTGGTAGATTTGCAGTGGTGTGATACTCCTTCCATTTCAATATGATCGTTTGCACAGTGCTCCTTGGGATGTTTAAAGTTGTGAAAATCTTTTTGTAACCAAATCCAGCTTTAAACTTCTCCACAACAGTATCACGGACCTGTCTGTTGTGTTCCTTGGTCTTCATGATGCTCTCTGTGCTTTAAACAGAACCCTGAGACTATCACAGAGCAGGGGCATTTATATGGAGACTTGATTACACACAGGGGATTATATTTATCATCAGTCATTTAGGACAACATTGGATGATTCAGAGATCCTCAATGAACTTCTGGAGTGAGTTTGCTGCACTGAAAGTAAAGGGGATGAATAATATTGCACGCCCCAATATTCAGTTTATTATTTTTTACAAAAGTTTAAAAAAAGCAATAAATATTCAACTTCACAATTGTGTCCACTTCTGGTTGATTCTGCACCAGAACATTAACATTTTTATCTTTATGTTTGAAGCCTGAAATGTGGGAAAAGGTTGAAAAATTGTATCAAAACATTGCAATTTTTCAAAGATTTTTACACCAGAATTTTGGGATTAAAGCTTTAAAGAATCGGGCCCTGTATTTTCCAGGCAAGGAGTTCAGCGTTTAAAACCTTTTTACTATAGACTTGTGCTTTGAAGCTGATCAGATCATTAGATCCAGCAACCTCCAATGGCGTCTTTGCTTGCAGCATCGCAGAGCATACCGCTAGGGTCAGCGGCAGGGTCATGCCACTGGTCCGAGGTGTCAATCATCAGGAGTGTGCTGGTTTCCCCAGCAAGCAGAGGAGCTGTGCCACCCTTAAAGAGGTTAACCGGGACTATATTTTTTTTTTTACTATGGGGCTAAGAAACAACAGACATGTAGATAGCAATTAATTGCCTGTTCTGCCTGATGTCAGAATGGTCACGGACCTCTCCTGTTGGCAATTCTGCTGCTTCACATCAACAGGGCAGCTCTATGTCGTCATTGCTGCTGTTGATGGGTGAGAGTACTGATCTCAAGCTGACTGACTGCTGGTTCTCCGCAGTTAGGAAGTGGGGAGCCAGCTGTCAATCGGGATGACAATGGCAGTCACGCTCCATCAACAGAACAGAGAGGAAAGGAGGACGCTGCTTTATCAATGTAACATCAGCAGAAGCCACAAAATCGCAGGAGCGGTTTGTGACCATTCTGAGCCGGGAAAAATACTTAAACTGGTAATTCTTAAGGGCGCTTTACACGCTGCGACATCGTTAGCATTGTCGCTAGCTTTCGCACCCACCCCTGTCGTTTGTGCGTCACGAGCAAATCGCTGCCCGTGGCGCACAATATCGGAGGTACGCGTCACACATACTTATCTGCCTAGCGACGTTGCTGTGGCCGGCGAACAACCTCTTTTCTAAGGGAGCGGTTCATGCGGCGTCACAGCGACGTCACACAGCAGGCAACCAATAGAAGCGGAGGGGCGGGGAGCAGCCGCATGAAGGTCACTCCCACCTCGTTGCCGAAGGACGCAAGAACGCTGTTGTTCGTCGTTTCCAGGGTGTCACGCCTCAGGAATGACGAACAACCTGCGTCCAGAACGAGCAACGATATTTTGAAAATGAATGATGTGTCAACAATCAACGATGTGGTGAGTATTTTGGATCGTTAGCGGTCGCTCGTACGTGTCACATGCAATGACGTCGCTAACGAGGCCGGATGTGCGTTACGAATTTCGTGACCCCAACGACAGCTCATTAGCGATGTTGTTGCGTGTAACGGGGCCTTTAGGCTCATATTAAAAGAAAAAAATTATTCCGGACATCTGACATAAAGACGAAGGGGCACTGTATGTTGGGCAGCTGTATTGCTCCACAATCCGCTTCTATAGCCTAGGACAGTGGTCCGCAAACTTTTTGAGCTTGAGAGCCACATTAAGATTTTAAAGAAGGCCGCGAGCCATATCCACCTCTGATAGAGGGCAACGAGTCACATTCACCTGAGAGAGAACTGCGTGCCACATTCACCTCTGAAAGAGGGCCACGAGCCACATTCACCTCTGAAAGAGGGCCACGAGCCACATTAAGCTCTGAGAGAGGACTGCGAGATACATTCAGCTAAGAGAAGGTCGCGAGCCACATTCACCTCTGAGAGAGGGCCACAAGCCACATCCAGCTCTGAGAGGGCCACAAGCCACATCCAGCTCTGAGAGGGCCACAAGCCACATCCAGCTCTGAGAGAGGGCCGCGAGTCACATTCAGCTCTGGGAGAGGCCCGAGAGTCACATTCAGCTCTGAGAGAGGGCCGCGAGTCACATTCAGCTCAGAGAGAGTGCCACAAGCCACATTCAGCTTTGAGAGAGGACTGCGAGCCACATTCAGCTTAGAGAGGGCTGCAAGACATATTCAGCTTAGAGAGGGTCACGAGCCACATTCAGCTGAGAGAGGACTGCGAGCCACTTTCACCTCTGAAAGAGGGCCACGAGCCACATCGAGCTTAGAGAGGGCCACAAGCCACATCCAACTCTGAGAGAGGGTTGCAAGTCACATTCAGCTCTGGGAGAGGCCCCGAGCCACATTTAGCTCTGAGGGAGGGCCGCAAGCCATATTCAACTGTGAGAGGGTCGCAAGCCACTTTCAGCTCTAAGAGAGTGTCGGGAGCCACATTCACCTCTGAAAGGGGGACACAAGCCACATCCAGCTCTGAGAGAGGGCCGTGAGCCACACATCATGGGCCCACAAGCCACAGGTTGGGGATCCCTGGCCTAGGGGATTATTTATTACATGGTTGCTCCACATCTCCATGACTGTAACATCAAACCTGTTCATAGCCTGTATCAATACGGATACATAGGCTTGCACAGGAGCTGTATACACAAAACAGTATTTTTTTTAAAAAGACACTCTTTGCAAATCTCCTACAATTTTCCCACCAACCCTTTAATTTTTATTTCTTTGCTTTTCCTTTACCGTGGGCTGGTTAATGTCTATACCCGCTGTGAATTTATCTACATCACATTACACCTCAGCTTCATTACTGGTCATTTAAAAACAGCTGACAATTGCGCTATGTCACAATGCGGCGCGTACGAGCTTCACATATAATGTCCCGCGTGCCGCCACTGACTGATTGGAAATTAAATTAACTGCGTTTTTTTCCATTCACATTCAGGATTTATACTGGGCAGGAGGAAAGCGGCCCCCGGCTATGGGAATAATGCACACGGCGTTAAATAGAAGCAATTACAAGGGATCGGTAACATATAGACAGATCTCCCCCACCTTTCCTAAATGGTAAATCTGACGTTACCCCTTCATAACTGAGTAACTCTTCTTATTTTCCTCCCTTTCTACCAAGAGCCATACAGGTTTTTTTTGGGTGGGAGGGTTTCTGCAATATAGCAGTAAAATAAGAAGGTTTTTTTGTTTTTTTTTCTGGGAGTACGAGTTGTACTTTATTATATAAAATTGTCAAAAATTACAAGTATAGTAAAAAAAAAAAAAAAAAAAAGAATGCTATTTGTAAGGTTTCATTTGTACGCTGTGCATTGTGCAGTAAATATGACCTGGCTGCGTGATTCTTCATCTCAATAGGTTTACGGTGAAACCAAACTTGTATTTTTTATTTTTTTAGATTTTAGTAGTTAAAAAAAATTCTGAATTTTGTAAAACAAAAAAAAAAAGTTTGGTTGATGATGATTTTCTCCTTAAAGGGAACCTGTCACCAGTTTTTTCAGTATTGAACCTAAAGTCTCCCCTTCTGCAGCTCCTGGGCTGCATTCTATGAAGGTGCACCTTGTACCCTGACTCCCCTTGCAGACCCCAGAAATACATTTATAAAATCTGCCGCCACCTATGCACATGACCTGTACTGGTCGGATGGGCATGCTCTTTTTCGACTCCTGTTCCCCCTCCTGCCGCTGTTTGCCATCCTCCTTTCATGATTGATGTGTCTGATACCTCCGTCATCATCCACATAGCTGGGCTGAATCTCGCGCCTGCGCAGTCATTCCCGGCTCACGCAGGCGCACTTCGCACTGCCCCATTGCGGGCAGAGCCAAAAACATAGGTGCGTTTGCACGAACCAGTGAGCTCTCTGCGCAGGCGCGAGATTATGAGAGAGCTCACAGGCTCTGGTGACAGGTGCTTTTAAAGGGTATGACCGCTCTTTGCGTCGTCCAAAACGCATGTCAAAACGCACCCTCTGGCGGTAATTGATTTTGCCCAAAGTTGCTTTTGACCACAAATTGCGTAAATGCGTATTTACCGCGTTTTAGATGCGTTTTTAGCGCTTTTGACATGCTTTTTCAATTGCGTTTTGAGAGATGCGTTTTGAACCTAAAGACACTGCTTAATAAAGTTTAAATAGTCAAACTCAATGAAAAAAAGGAAAAAAAAGAAACAAATCTATATTTTGAAGAAAATTACTGGAAATAGATTAATTTTTTAAAATTATTGCGGTAATATTATAATTTAAGAAAAAAAAGCAATAAATTATTATTTTTCTTTATTTTAATTGTCGGACTATGTGTGTGTGTAAAGGGACATATGAATTCATTATTTTTAAGTCCAAAACACATGTTTTCTGCACCTAAAAAGCAGGTAAAACGCAGGAATTTTGATGTTTCATGCTTTTTGCCATTTCTCATTGACTCCAATGTTAGCAAAACGCACCCAAAATGGCAAAAACAATTGACATGCTGCTTCTTTGAACGCATGGTTTTTGTCACAAAATATGCAAATTAAACGCTGCGTTTTAAAACGCAAACTGCGGTCTGAAAATCACCATTTTGCATAGACTTTGCTGGAAAATCAAAACACATGCCTTTTGGCATGAAAAAGGTGCAGTTCAAAACGGATCTAAAAAGCACCTGAAACGCAGGTGAAAACGCAAAGCGCAGTCATACCCTATGACCGCACTTTGCGTTTTCACCTGCGTTTCAGGTGCTTTTTAGGTCCGTTTTGTTTAGGTCCGTTTTGAACTGCAGCGGTTTCATGCCAAAATGCATGTGTTTTGATTTCCAGCAAAGTCTATGGAAAATGTTTAATTCCTGTCCGCACTTTGCGTTTTAAAACGCAGCGTTTAATTTCCATATTTTGTGGCAACAAACATGCGTTCAAAGAAGCAGCATGTCAGTTGTTTTTGCCATTTTGGGTGCGTTTTGCTAACATTGAAGTCAATGAGAAATGGCAAAAAGCAGCAAACATCAAAATTCCAGCGTTTTACCTGCTTTTTAGGTGCAGAAAACATGCGTTTTGGACTTAAAAAACGCCTGCTTTTTGGACATCAAAATAATGGAATAATATGTCCCTTTACACACACACATAGTCCGACAATTAAAAGAAAGAAAAATAATAATTTATTGCTTTTTTTTCTTAAATTATATTACCGCAATAATTTTAAAAAATTAATCTATTTCCAGTAATTTTCTTAAAAATATAGATTTGTTTCTTTTTTTTCCTTTTTTTCATCGAGTTTGACTATTTAAACTGTATTAAGCAGTGTCTTTATGTTCAAAACGGATCTCTCAAAACGCAATTGAAAAAGCATGTCAAAAGCGTTAAAAACGCATCTAAAACGCGGTAAATACGCATGCGTTTTTGGCGCTAATTTGTGGTCAAAAGCAACTTTGGGCAAAATCAATTACCGCCAAAGGGTGCGTTTTGACATGCATTTTGGACGACGCAAAGAGCGGTCATACCCTTAGTGTATGTTCACACTTGGTGTTTTGGCATCATATTTGGTGAGTAAAACATGCAGCATTTTACAGCCCTGGTGTAATTAATGAGATTTCACAAATGTCATACACACACTGCATTTTTTTTGGGTGGGGGGGGTTTAAATAAATGAATTGAATACATATATATGTAAAACAGGGGAAAGCACAAACACGTCCTTTTTGAGCCCTGTCGCAGCATGTCAATTGTTTCAGCGGTTTTGCAGCAGTTTTCACTTATTAAAGTGAATTGTTAAATAACGGAGGTAAAAACACTATAAAAATTCGCCCAAAAATTTTTTCCTGGCACCGCTCTGGTTTTTGGTGCATAATAAAAAATGCTGCAAAAACTCAACATGTGAACATAACCTTACTTTTTTATTTTTCCGCTTATTCAGCTTTGTGAATGTTTGTTTTTTTGTGCTTTGAGTTAATTTTTTTTTTGTAGGAATGATTGTAGAGTTGATATCACATTTTTCTAGCTTTTTTTGGGGAGAGAAGCAACAATGAAAAATGGCCGATCTGAACTTTTACTGTATCGGCTACATAACTTTTTTCCATACATCAGACTCTTACGGATGCAGCAATACCAAATATATTTATTTTTTTAACTAGGATAAAGGATGGGGGGTATTCCATATTACTATATTATATTGTCTTTTGTCTTTATTTTTTACTTTACTCTTTATTTCTCCTAGGGGCCTTGAACCTGTGAAAACCTGGGACTGTTTGATCGTTTGTTTGTTCTATACATTGAAATACTCCAGTATTGTAGTGTATAGAAGGAATGGTAATCCCCAAAGATGGAGTCAATGGGGGCCATCAGTAGGCAACCCACTGGCACCCCACTATTATGGAGTCATCAGGACTGCACCAGACACTGACAACATTATTTAAGGGGTTAATCAGCAGCAATTTGAGGTATTAGAGGCAAGAGGTGGCTGTATAACACAGACGGCACCTGCTCTGCAAGTGTGGCGCCCTGGACAAGCCAGGTCGTCACAGGTACTACAACAACACACCCCACACCCCGGCTAGGCACACCGAAGTCAGACAAAAATCCTTGTTGCCTCCCTCCAGGGGCTGATGTCCACACCAGGGGGTGGAGCCAAGCGGTTGGCCCCACCCACCGAGGAGTTCACAGTCCTGGAGGCGGGAAAGGAGGGCAGATAGAGAGTGTAGTTTGAGGAGTGAAGTGGTAGAGGAGCAGCCTGACCGTGTCCGGGTGCGTGGCCCGGGCACATACAGCAAGGTTGGCAGACGGTGGTGACTGTCTGCAGGAGAGGCTGATTGACGTGAACCGTAAGGACCGGGGATGGGCGGTGGCCCGCCGGTACCGGATCGGGGAGCGAAGAGAATTCAGCACCATTCGGCAGGGCCTACGGACCCCGACCAGGCTTGGAGTCGCCGTAAAACTGGTCAAATCCGTTAGCGAAGGGAACCTCCGGGGTTTCCCAGCAGTCAAGACCCGATTGAAGGCAACAGCTCAAACTGTGAAGGGAAATACAGTCACCGCCAAGGCTACAGTTCCCAGGGCCAGAGCCTGCGGGCAAAAGGGGCTCCCCCAGCATCCATCCAAGCTGGGGAGCGGGTTACCGGTGGGAAGCCACCAGAACCGAGAACACAACACAGTTGCAGGGAAAGGCAGTCACCACCAACCTACCGGGAGAAGAACCATCGCAGCCGTCTGTGGGACCCGTCCATCCAGCCGTTTGTTTTACCGGAGACTTTGTGTTCATCATTGGCTGAGTGAGTATCACTGTGCCGTGCGGCACCGCGCTGCCCCCGCGACCCTGCACCTCACCAGGTCCCGTAACCCACCTGCCATCCCATCCTCACCAGGCCCTGGGACAACCAACCCCCCTACCCACGGAGGGGCAAAACAACATCCAAGCTGCTCCCTGTCATCGCTCCTGGGATCCCCGTTTAGAGCAGCGGTGGTGTCACAACCTCACCACAACCGTGGGTGGCGTCACGGACAATAAATCCCCCAACCAACCCCCCTTTTCATTCACGGGCGAGGAGCGCCGCTCGAGTCCCCGGGATCCGGCCCACCGCTCAAGCCACCACCGAGCAGCAGCAGCCGGACCCGAGCAGTGGGTGAGCGCAGCGTTCCCTCCTCCGCCCGCGACACAAGGAGTGAGCTCAGCTCCTGAGCCTTTTTCCTGCACCCATCCCTGCATAAGACGTACTAGTAACATCCTATGTCAGAAAGGGGTTAAAGGTAACATCTCAAAATTATTTTACTACAAAAACTAGTAGTACGGCTATATAGATCCTATTAGAACAAGAAAAATGATACCTCTCTGGTAATAATCTGATGTGCCAGAGCTGAGTAGTTCAGCTTTGAAACCACATGCAAATTAGCCTGGAAGTGCACTGGGGGTGTGTCTATACTCTAGTGGGCACGCCCCTAATGCACTTCCAGGCAAACTAAGATGTGGCTTCAAAACTTAATTTCTCAGCAATGGCACATCCGATTACTACAAGACAGGCATCATTTTTATTGTTATTTTAGGACCTATACAGACAGTTATATATATATATATAGCGCAAATTTTTTTTTCAGGGGAAAAAGTAGTTGGAGTATTGTGGGTACGCTTGATGCATGTGAAAGCTCAGCCCTCCATGTGACATCTCACGGCCTCTGTATTTCTCGGTAATGATGTGTGTGAATTGCTCGGCTATGACTTCATCACTACATTTCCTCGAGACACCAGTGACAGGATGTAAGTATTTCCTAAGAACCCAGTGAAGATAATACAGTGCTCTAGATAGAGAGATTGAAGGGCTTTTCCCATTTTACAGAAATATGGGAAATTTACAGGATATGCCATAAAATCTAGAGAGGCACGGGTGTGAAGAATGGGAGTCTCATTCACCAGTAACTCTGGAGGATTTCCCCATAGAAGTAAATGGAGAAGTGGCCATGGTATTAACGTGTAAGACTGCAGAGAAGAAAAGGAACCACGTGTGAATATGGTTTTGGCTTTGGAAAGATGAGGTTGTATTAGCTACAATAGGAGTCCTGCAACGTACAGGAGGGAGGCGGAAAAGAAAAAAAATAATGATATAGATTACCAATGAAGAGCTATGCAACTCTCTCGGTCTGCCTATCTGTCTACATGCCTGCCTATCTAATTGTCTGCTTGCCTGCATATCTGTCTGCCTGTCTGTGTATCTGCCTATTTATCTATCTATCTATTATCTATCTATCCCTCTATCTATCTATCTATCTATCCCTCTATCTATCTATCTATCTATCTATCTATCTCTCTATCTATCTATCTATCCTAATATCTATCTATCTATCTATCTATCCTAATATCTATCTATCTATCCATTATCTATCCCTCTATCTATCTATAGATCCCTCTATCTATCTATCCCTCTATCTATCTATCTCTCTATCTATCCATCTATCTACCCCTCTATCTGTCTATCCATCTATCTATCCATCTATCTATCCCTCTATCTATCCCTCTATCTATCTATAGATCCCTGTATCTATCTATCCCTCTATCTATCTATAGATCCCTGTATCTATCTATCCATCTATCTATCTATCTATCTATCTATCCCTCTATCTATCTATAGATCCCTCTATCTATCTATCCCTCTATCTATCCCTCTATCTATCTATCTATCTATCTATCTATCCCTCTATCTATCTTTCTATCTATCTATCCCTCTATCTATCTATCTATCCATCTATCCATCTATCTATCCCTCTATCTATCCCTCTATCTATCTATCTTTCTATCTTTCTTTCTATCTATCCCTCTATCTATTATTATTATTTATTATTATAGCGCCATTTATTCCATGGCGCTTTACAAGTGAAAGAGGGTATACGTACAACAATCATTAACAGTACAAGACAGACTGGTATAGGAGGAGAGAGGACCCTGCCCGCGAGGGCTCACAGTCTACAGGGTATCTATCTATCTATCCCTCTATCTATCTATCTATCTATCTATCCCTCTATCTATCCCTCTATCTATCTATCTATCTATCTATCTATCTATCCCTCTATCTATCCCTCTATCTATCTATCTATCTATCTATCTATCTATCTATCCCTCTCTCTATCTATCTATCTATCCCTCTATCTATCTATCTATCTATCCCTCTATCTATCTATCTATCTATCCCTCTATCTATCTATCTATCTATCTATCTATCTCTCTATCTATCTATCTATCTATCTATCTATCCCTCTATCTATCTATCTATCTATCTATCCCTCTATCTATCCCTCTATCTATCTATCTATCTATCTATCTATCCCTCTATCTATCCCTCTATCTATCTATCTATCTATCTATCCCTCTCTCTATCTATCTATCTATCCCTCTATCTATCTATCTATCTATCCCTCTATCCATCTATCTATCTATCTATCTATCTATCTATCCCTCTATCTATCTATCTATCTATCTATCCCTCTATCTATCCCTCTATCTATCCTTCTATCTATCTATCTATCTATCTATCCATCTATCCTTCTATCTATCTATCTATCTATCCCTCTATCTATCCCTCTATCTATCTATCTATCTATCTATCCCTCTCTCTATCTATCTATCTATCTATCTATCTATCTATCTATCTATCTATCTATCTATCTATCTATCCCTCTATCTATCTATCTATCTATCCCTCTATCTATCTATCTATCTATCTATCTATCTATCTATCTATCTATCTCTCTATCTATCCCTCTATCTATCTATCTATCTATCTATCTATCCCTCTATCTATCCCTCTATCTATCTATCTATCTATCCCTCTCTCTATCTATCTATCTATCCCTCTATCTATCTATCTATCTATCCCTCTATCTATCTATCCCTCTATCTATCTATCTATCTATCCCTCTATCTATCTATCTATCTATCTATCTATCTATCTATCTATCTATCTATCTATCTATCTATCCCTCTATCTATCCCTCTATCTATCCTTCTATCTATCTATCTATCTATCTATCTATCTATCTATCTATCTATCTATCCATCTATCCCTCTATCTATCTATCTATCTATCTATCTATCCATCTACTTGCCTGCCTATCTGCCTGTCTGGCCGGCTTGCTCTCTATCTACAGTATGCTAGAATATCAGCACTGTATGGAAGCAGGGTGACAACCTCTATGGCAGTTCCAAAATCACATACATAGGCCCTGATTTCTTCTCTTTTTGTGCTTTTTTAGGGTAAAAGTTTGATGTTATTGTAAATTCATTATGGCTTTTTCTCCATTCATGAAGCTTTTTTAAGTCCTTGTCATTTTGTAGATTTGCTAGTCAATGTGGTTTTCACTGTCCAGATACTTTCAGCTAACTCATCAGTTGGGAAGTTTTGTAATGTCACAACAATTTGAGCAATTGCACACAGAACACTTTTTAACCCATAACATGAAAGGTTAATATTATAACTTCCATTACATAATCTTCAGTTTTACTGAATGTAATTCCTGCAAAAATGAATACAGCTGTCACGAGTATGTCCCGTTACTTCTGGGGGATCTGGGATCAGGAGGTCTCAGCGCATAATTGATCACAGGTCCTCTGTGGAGTCACTTGACTTTTAGAGTGGATTTACTTTCTTTGATACTAAAGGGGTTAAGGACCCTTTCCTTTCTGACCGAGATTACTCATAGCTTTCTCACAGCTGCAACATCTTATCATCACTCCCTTCCGCCATATTTACCCACTCCTGGCTTCACTACATGCCAGTTATAGTTCTTCTATACTGAAAACTTTGAAGGAGCCTGTCTTTGGAGAAGCTGAGGTGTTTGTTTCAGTTGCAGCTGTGAAGATTCTTGCTGGAGATTCTGTGGAGTGCTATTTGTTGAGTCTTTCCCCACCCGTTTCTCTTGCCTTCCTAGTGCTGTTTTATTGCAGTAGTGAGACTAGTGTCTCGCTGGCCTACGTACTACTCAGGGTGAGTTCAGGGCCAGAGAAGGCCTAGGCAGGTGATGGCACATGGGGGAAGGCACATGGGACGTTAGTGAGAGAAGGGATTAGACCCAGGTGAGTGTTTTAGGAGGTGACCCCACTCCATGCCAGGTCCTTCCATCAAACATGAAACATTTTGCTGGCGCAAAAGTGAAGACAAGCCCAAAAATCGGTTTGGCACAAATAATAAATTGGCACTATGGACTGCCACCCCCCAAAAAAAACCTATAATAAAAAATGATGACTCAGCACAACCACCCACAAACTAGCTATCACCTCGTTTTGTAAAGTAGTAATTGGCATAACCCGGCAAGGTTATCCTCCTAATCTCATGGTTTTGACTACATGATTGTGTCAACACAAAGCATCCAGAGAACATGAAGCATTTCTGGAATTCTGTGGGAAGAAGGCACCAAACACAATATAGAGGATGCTTTATTCTATGAGATTTACAAGCCAAATATGAGGCGTGCGGTGCGCCCCTTGTCTGGACACTTGTTGAGGGGTGTATTTACTAGTCACGTTATGTTGGAAGCTTGCACCTTAAATACTTCTGTCTACCAGGACGAAGGAGAAAATATCTGCAGAGAGCTCCACATGTTACCACAAAACTGCACAAAATCCAGAATATTCATTCACAAGACAGGGAGATCAATAACAAGAAGAAGCCTCAGTATATTACCGGATTTTTAGGATTATAAAACACACTTTTCCTCCCAAAAAATCTGGGAGGAAAATGAGGGGTGCGTCTTATAATGCGAATGTAGCTTAACTGGAGGTGGAGAATGGGCGCTGTGCTGGGTGCAGGGCGCTGTGTTGGCTGCGGTGGGGGCTGTGCTGGCTGCGGTGGGGGCTGTGCTGGGTGCAGGGTGCTGTGCTGGCTGCGGTGGGGGCTGTGCTGGCTGCGGTGGGGGCTGTGCTGGCTGCGGTGGGGGCTGTGCTGGCTGCGGTGGGGGCTGTGCTGGCTGCGGTGGGGGCTGTGCTGGGTGCGAGGCGCTGTGTTGGCTGCGGTGAGGGCTGTGCTGGCTGCGGTGGGGGCTGTGCTGGCTGCGGTGGGGGCTGTGCTGGCTGCGGTGGGGGCTGTGCTGGCTGCGGTGGGGGCTGTGCTGGTTGTGGTGGGGGCTGTGCTGGTTGTGGTGGGGGCTGTGCTGGCTGCGGTGGGGGCTGTGCTGGTTGTGGTGGGGGCTGTGCTGTCTGCGGTGGGGGCTGTGCTGGCTGCGGTGGGGGCTGTGCTGGCTGCGGTGGGGGCTGTGCTGGTTGTGATGGGGGCTGTGCTGGTTGCGGGGCGCTGTGTTGGCTGCGGTGAGGGCTGTGCTGGCTGCGGTGGGGGCTGTGCTGGCTGCGGTGGGGGCTGTGCTGGCTGCGGTGGGAGCTGTGCTGGCTGCGGTGGGGGCTGTGCTGGCTGCAGTAGGGGCTGTGCTGGCTGCGGTGAGGGCTGTTCTGGCTGCAGTGAGGGCTGTGCTGGCTGCGGTGGGTGCTAGATAGATAGATAGAATCATAGATAGATAGATAGAATCATAGATAGATAGAATCATAGATAGATAGAAATAGAATCATAGATAGATAGATAGCTATAGATAGATAGATAGCTAAAGATAGGATAGATAGATAGATAGATAGAAGGATAGATAGATAGAAGAATAGATAGATAGAAGAAGAATAGATAGATAGATAGCGATAGATAGATAGATAGATAGATAGCGATAGATAGATAGATAGATAGATAGAGGGATAGATAGATAGAAGAAAAATAGATAGATAGATAGATAGATTATGAATAGGGATGATCAAATACCTCAAATATTCGGCAACACCCATATTCGCCGAATAGGTCGCTGCTATTCGACTATTTGCGAATATTCGATATGCAATGTAAGTCTATGGGAAACCCGAATAGTTGCCGAATAGCAACTATTCGGGCTTCCGATAGACTTACATTGCGCATGGAACATTCACATAGCGGCGACCTATTCATCGGATATTCGTGAAGCCGAATATTGCCGAATATTTGTGATATTCGATCATCCCTAATTATGAAGTATTTTGGGGGCTTCTAGCACTGAACACGATATTTTCATAATATCATTATCTACAATCCTCATTGTTTCATTGCTATAAACCATTTTTATGGATTGAAGAGATCAATCAGTCCCTGACATGTTGGACATCTATGTACACCACAAACAGGACCGTCATGCTGACGAGATGATTGACCACTTCACAGGGACACAAGGGGCTAAGAAAACTTTTGGAAGTGGCCATATAACCGATTAGAGATTTCTAACCAACTGATAAATTCCGCCTTCACTTATCTTTTTGCCCACAGGTTGTGTCTGTGACAGGCTGGACACATTACTCCACATAAGAAGTTGAGTAACTTTGTAAATACGTTGCATTACTTATTTAGCACTGATCTGCACTTACAGACTTTACTACGCTTCAGAGCTGCATTCACAAATCTGCTCTTTGCTATTGATTTAAAAAAACTTGTGGTCATACACAATCTCCTAACAGCCTACCTGAGATCATATGACGGATGGAGAGATTAGGGTTATCATACATTACAGACAGCCGCCAACCGAACGCTTGTTTGACCAACATCCATTCCTCCTGACTCCTAGCTAGCGATTTCAGCTCTGAAGCTAGCAGAATTCTGATAGCAACCCACATTTTATGTTTATTGGTAGAGACTGTGAAGACTTGGGCTTGTGTACTAGAGATCACCAAAAAGATCAGCAGGACCTTGGTCCAGTGGCCGTGTCAGTAGGCCATGGATGCAAGAGCAAAGGACCGTGACCTTGCTCCTACCTGCACCTTCCGGATTAGTAGGCCGAAAGGATAGCATATCCAGGGATTTGGCAGGTAGGAGGGGGTCTTCAGGGCTCTGGTCCATAGATGACTTATGTGGCCACTGGACCGGGGTCCTGACTCTTTCCAAGCATCTCTAATATGCTCCCATTTGATTGATTCTGATGGAAACCACCAAGATGTCAGGAGCAAATCAACACTATAGGAACAAGGATTTCCATAACTGCAGACTCCAGAATATGCATCACACACCATGAAGAATTGAGCGTGGCAGTCCCAGCCCCAATAATCTAAATTATGCATATTAGTCTCAAACCAGTATAGAATCCCAATAACTGGCATCTGCACACAGCATAGAATCCCAATAACTGGCATCTGCACACAGAATAAAATCCCAATAACTGTCATCTGCACACAGCATAGAATCCCAATAACCAGCATCAGCACACAGCATAGAATCCCAATAACTGGCATCAGTACACAGCATAGAATCCCAATAACCGGCATCAGCACACAGCATAGAATCCCAATAACCAGCATCAGCACACAGCATAGAATCCCAATAACCGGCTTCAGCACACAGCATAGTATCCCAATAACTGTCATCTGCACACAGCATAGAATCCCAATGACCGGCATCTGCACACAGCATAGAATCCCAATAACTGGCATCAGTACACAGCATAGAATCCCAATAACCGGCATCAGCACACAGCATAGAATCCCAATAACCAGCATCAGCACACAGCATAGAATCCCAATAACCGGCTTCAGCACACAGCATAGTATCCCAATAACTGTCATCTGCACACAGCATAGAATCCCAATGACCGGCATCTGCACACAGCATAGAATCCCAATAACCGGCATCAGCACACAGCATAGAATCCCAATGACCGGCATCTGCACACAGCATAGTATCCCAATAACCGGCATCAGCACACAGCATAGAATCCCAATAACCGGCATCAGCACACAGCATAGAATCCCAATAACCGGCCTCTACACACAGCATAGAATCCCAATAACCGGCATCAGCACACAGCATAGAATCCCAATAACCGGCATCAGCACACAGCATAGTATCCCAATAACCGGTATCTGCACACAGCATAGAATCCCAATAACCGGCCTCTACACACAGCATAGAATCCCAATAACCGGCATCTGCACACAGCATAGTATCCCAATAACCGGCATCAGCACACAGCATAGAATCCCAATAACCGGTATCTGCACACAGCATAGAATCCCAGTAACCGGCATCAGCACACAGCATAGAATCCCAATAACTGGCATCTGCACACAGTATAGTATCCCAATAACCGGTATCTGCACACAGCATAGAATCCCAATAACCGGCATCAGCACACAGCATAGAATCCCAATAACCAGCATCTGCACACAGCATAGTATCCCAATAACCAGCATCTGCACACAGTATAGAATCCCAATAACCGGCATCAGCACACAGCATAGTATCCCAGTAACCGGCATCAGCACACAGCATAGAATCCCAATAACCGGCATCAGCACACAGCATAGTATCCCAATAACCGGTATCTGCACACAGCATAGTATCCCAATAACCGGCCTCTACACACAGCATAGAATCCCAATAACCGGCATCTGCACACAGCATAGAATCCCAATAACCGGCCTCTACACACAGCATAGTATCCCAATAACCAGCATCTGCACACAGCATAGTATCCCAATAACCAGCATCTGCACACAGTATAGAATCCCAATAACCGGCATCAGCACACAGCATAGAATCCCAATAACCAGCCTCTACACACAGCATAGTATCCCAATAACCAGCATCTGCACACAGAATAGAATCCCAATAACCGGCTTCAGCACACAGCATAGTATCCCAATAACTGGCATCTGCACACAGCATAGTATCCCAATAACCGGCATCAGCACACAGCATAGAATCCCAATAACCAGCATCAGCACACAGTATAGTATCCCAATAACCAGCATCTGCACACAGCATAGAATCCCAATAACCGGCATCAGCACACAGCATAGAATCCCAATAACCGGCATCTGCACACAGTATAGAATCCCAATAACCGGCATCAGCACACAGCATAGTATCCCAATAACCGGCATCTGCACACAGTATAGAATCCCAATAACCGGCATCAGCACACAGCATAGTATCCCAATAACCGGCATCTGCACACAGTATAGAATCCCAATAACCGGCATCAGCACACAGCATAGAATCCCAATAACCGGCATCTGCACACAGTATAGAATCCCAATAACCGGCATCTGCACACAGCATAGAATCCCAATAACCGGCATCAGCACACAGCATAGTATCCCAATAACCGGCATCAGCACACAGCATAGAATCCCAATAACCGGCATCAGCACACAGCATAGAATCCCAATAACCAGCATCAGCACACAGCATAGAATCCCAATAACCAGCATCAGCACACAGCATAGTATCCCAATAACCGGCATCAGCACACAGCATAGAATCCCAATAACCGGCATCAGCACACAGCATAGAATCCCAATAACCGGCATCAGCACACAGCATAGAATCCCAATAACCAGCATCAGTACACAGCATAGAATCCCAATAACCGGCATCAGCACACAGCATAGAATCCCAATAACTGGCATCAGCACACAGCATAGTATCCCAATAACCGGCATCAGCACACAGCATAGAATCCCAATAACCGGCATCAGCACACAGCATAGTATCCCAATAACCGGCATCAGCACACAGCACACTAATCTTACGACTGTCAAATTGTGGCTGCAAAACTACAACTCCCATCATGTCTGAATGCCACAGACCTCCAGAAGGAGTCTCATATCAGGACGGAGCTGCACTCAGGTGACCCCCAGGGAAGCGCTGCACACAGGTTGTGCCAGTAATCAGCAGCTCTGTCATTAGCTAGGAGGGGACACGTGACTGGGACTTCTACCCCATCCTACCATATACTCTGCAGTCAGATCATCAATAGCCACTGGGCGGGATGCTCTGCAGCACTGTGCAGAACAGTGTGCTATCGATATGAGGATCTGCATCAGCGGCACACTCTGCAGAGCATTACATTATACTCACAGCAGTGACATGACATGCGGCTATCCTGCAATATATATGATTGGACATTAGCGCTGAGGCATTTCTATGCTGTATCTTGTAGGTACGAAGTTCTGCATCAGCTGTGTTCTGTATGGGATGCTATGACTTGTGAGAATGGGGTTCTGCATCAGCAGCAATCTGTGCACAACTTATACTATAATTTGTAAAAAATGAGGTTCTGCGTCAGCTGTGTTCAGTGCATCCATTTAACTATGCCCATAGATATGAAGTTCTGCATCAGTTATGGCCTGTGTGTCCACTTTACTATGCCCATAGATATGAGGTTCTGCATCAGCTGTCCTCTGTGCATCCCCTTTACTATGCCTGTAGATATGAGGTTCTGCATCAGCTATGGTCTGTGCATATCCTATACTATGCCTGTAGATATGAGGTTCTGCATCAGCTGTCCTCTGTGCATCCCCTTTACTATGCCTGTAGATATGAGGTTCTGCATCAGCTGTGCTGTGTGCATCCCCTTTACTTTGCCTGTAGATATGAGGTTCTGCATCAGCTATGCTCAGTGCATTCCCCTTACTATGCCTGTAGATATGAGGTTCTGCATCAGCTGTGCTCTGTGCATCTCCTTTACTATGCCTGTAGATATGAGGTTCTGCATCAGCTGTGCTGTGTGCATCCCCTTTACTTTGCCTGTAGATATGAGGTTCTGCATCAGCTATGCTCAGTGCATTCCCCTTACTATGCCCATAGATATGAGGTTCTGCATCAGCTGTGCTCTGTGCATCCCCTTTACTATGCCTGTAGATATGAGGTTCTGCATCAGCTGTGCTCTGTGCATCCCCTTTACTATGCCCGTATATATGAGGTTCTCCATCAGCTGTGCTCTGTGCATCCCCTTTACTATGCCCATAGATATGAGGTTCTGCATCAGCTATGCTCAGTGCATTCCCCTTACTATGCCTGTAGATATGAGGTTCTGCATCAGCTGTCCTCTGTGCATCCCCTTTACTATGCCTGTAGATATGAGGTTCTGCATCAGCTGTGCTCTGTGCATCCCCTTTACTATGCCTGTAGATATGAGGTTCTGCATCAGCTATGCTCAGTGCATTCCCCTTACTATGCCTGTAGATATGAGGTTCTGCATCAGCTGTGCTCTGTGCATCCCCTTTACTGTGCCTGTAGATATGAGGTTCTGCATCAGCTGTGCTCTGTGCATTCCCTTTACTATGCCTGTAGATATGAGGTTCTGCATCAGCTGTGCTCTGTGCATCCCCTTTACTATGCCTGTAGATATGAGGTTCTGCATCAGCTATGCTCAGTGCATTCCCCTTACTATGCCTGTAGATATGAGGTTCTGCATCAGCTGTGCTCTGTGCATCCCCTTTACTGTGCCTGTAGATATGAGGTTCTGCATCAGCTATGCCCTGTGCATTCCCCTTACTATGCCTGTAGATATGAGGTTCTGCATCAGCTGTGCTCTGTGCATCCCCTTTACTATGCCTGTAGATATGAGGTTCTGCATCAGCTGTGCTCTGTGCATCCCCTTTACTATGCCTGTAGATATGAGGTTCTGCATCAGCTGTGCTCTGTGCATACCCTTTACTATGCCTGTAGATATGAGGTTCTGCATCAGCTGTGCTCTGTGCATCCCCTTTACTATGCCTGTAGATATGAGGTTCTGCATCAGCTGTGCTCTGTGCATCCCCTTTACTATGCCTGTAGATATGAGGTTCTGCATCAGCTGTGCTCTGTGCATACCCTTTACTATGCCTGTAGATATGAGGTTCTGCATCAGCTGTGCTCTGTGCATTCCCTTTACTATGCCTGTAGATATGAGGTTCTGCATCAGCTGTGCTCTGTGCATCCCCTTTACTATGCCTGTAGATATGAGGTTCTGCATCAGCTGTGCTCTGTGCATCCCCTTTACTATGCCTGTAGATATGAGGTTCTGCATCAGCTGTGCTCTGTGCATCCCCTTTACTATGCCTGTAGATATGAGGTTCTGCATCAGCTGTGCTCTGTGCATCCCCTTTACTATGCCTGTAGATATGAGGTTCTGCATCAGCTGTGCTCTGTGCATCCCCTTTACTATGCCTGTAGATATGAGGTTCTGCATCAGCTGTGCTCTGTGCATACCCTTTACTATGCCTGTAGATATGAGGTTCTGCATCAGCTGTGCTCTGTGCATTCCCTTTACTATGCCTGTAGATATGAGGTTCTGCATCAGCTGTGCTCTGTGCATACCCTTTACTATGCCTGTAGATATGAGGTTCTGCATCAGCTGTGCTCTGTGCATTCCCTTTACTATGCCTGTAGATATGAGGTTCTGCATCAGCTGTGCTCTGTGCATCCCCTTTACTATGCCTGTAGATATGAGGTTCTGCATCAGCTGTGCTCTGTGCATCCCCTTTACTATGCCTGTAGATATGAGGTTCTGCATCAGCTGTGCTCTGTGCATTCCCTTTACTATGCCTGTAGATATGAGGTTCTGCATCAGCTGTGCTCTGTGCATCCCATTTACTATGCCTGTAGATATGAGGTTCTGCATCAGCTGTGCTCTGTGCATCCCCTTTACTATGCCTGTAGATATGAGGTTCTGCATCAGCTGTGCTCTGTGCATCCCCTTTACTATGCCTGTAGATATGAGGTTCTGCATCAGCTGTGCTCTGTGCATCCCCTTTACTATGCCTGTAGATATGAGGTTCTGCATCAGCTGTGCTCTGTGCATCCCCTTTACTATGCCTGTAGCTATGAGGTTCTGCATCAGCTGTGCTCTGTGCATTCCCTTTACTATGCCCATAGATATGAGGTTCTGCATCAGCTGTGCCCTGTGCATCTCCTTTACTATGCCTGTAGATATGAGGTTCTGCATCAGCTGTGCCCTGTGCATCTCCTTTACTATGCCTGTAGATATGAGGTTCTGCATCAGCTGTGCTCTGTGCATCCCCTTTACTATGCCTGTAGCTATGAGGTTCTGCATCAGCTGTGCTCTGTGCATTCCCTTTACTATGCCCATAGATATGAGGTTCTGCATCAGCTGTGCCCTGTGCATCTCCTTTACTATGCCTGTAGCTATGAGGTTCTGCATCAGCTATAGTCTGTAAATAACACTGAGCTGCCATGTAGTAATGAGGTTCTGCATCAGCTTCGGTCGTTCAGATCACTCTGCTTTGCCATGTTGAAACGAGCTTCTGCAGAAAATGTGGTACTGTCAAAAAATGGCCATGTGTGTAGGTATCTGAATCAATGCAGCCCGTGATATCCACCCACTCAGCCTGTGCAACCCTCCCACGCAGCCATGAGGTTCTGCAGCAGCCGCGGTCCAGTCCCCCTCCCGCAGCACCGCCGTCCACAGTGAGTGAAGTTCTTACTTGCGGCTGCAGTGTCCTCCGGAGCCGTCCTCCCCGCCTCACACCGGAGCCGCCGCACTGCTGTCCCCGGGGCCGGCGCTCCGCTCCGCTCCTCGGCTGCGCTTCATTTCCTGGACAGTGTTACTCAAGCAGAAGAGAAACAATCCTCCCATGTGCTGCGCCACTGCTGAGGGGGCGCCTCCAGTGATGGGGAACCCGGCCGGAGCCCCCTGTACAGCCCCGGAGTACGGAGAACACGGCGCTGCAGGAGGGGCCACCGAGCCCACACCGGAGGGAGCAGCCGGCAGCAGGGATTGGTCTCTACTGTACATGACAGTCCATGAATGGGAAAAGCCTCCTCCTCCGCCTCCCTGCTGCATCAGCGCAGACCGGCACTGTACAATGGGAAGGGAGGGATGGAGAGATAGAGAGAGATAATAGAGAGAGAGGATAGAAATAGGGATAGAGAGAGAGGATAGAAAGAGGGATAGAGAGAGAGGATAGAAACAGGGAAAGAGAGAGAGAGAGGATAGAAACAGGGAAAGAGAGAGAGAGTGATAGAGAGAGAGAGTGATAGAGAGAGAGGGAGAGAGAGAAAGGATAGAAAGAGGGATAGGGGGAGAGAGATAGATCATAGAGGGATAGAGAGAGAAAGGATAGAAAGAGGGAAAGAGAGAGAGAGAGTGATAGAGAGAGAGGGAAAGAGAGAAAGGATAGAAAGAGGGATAGGGGGAGAGAGATAGAGCATAGAGGGTTAGAGAGAGAAAGGATAGAAAGAGGGTAAGAGAGAGAGATAGAGAGTGATAGAGAGAGAGGGAGAGAGAAAGGATAGAGGGATAGGGGGGAGAGATGAATGGATAGAGGGAGGGGGGAGGGAGAGAGATGGAGCATAGAGAGAGAAAGGATAGAAAGAGGGATAGAGAGAGATAATAGAGAGTGGGAGGGAGGATAGAGGGAAAGAGAGAAAGGATAGCAAGAGGGATAGAGAGAGAAAGATAATAGAGAGAGAAAGGAAAGAGGGAAAGAGAGAGGGGGAGAGAGGATAGAAAAGGGGATAGAAAGAGGCATGGGGGAGAGATAGAGTATAGAGGGATAGAGAGAGAAAGGATAGAAAGAGGGATAGAGAGAGAGAGAGGGGGGAGTGATGAATGGATGGAGGGGGAGAGAGAAGAGGGAGGGAGAGAGAGATAATAGAGAGAGGGAGAGAGGATAGAAGGATAGGGATAGAGAGATAGAGGGATAGAGGGAGAAAGGATTGAGGGAGAGGGGGAGATTTATGGATAGAGATAGAGGGATAGAAAGAAGGGGAGAGAGCTGGAGAGATAGAGAGAGATAATAGAGAGAGGGAGAGAGAAAGGATAGAGGGATAGGGGAGAGTGAGAGGGAGAAAGGATAGAAAAGAGGGATAGAGGGAGATAATAGAGAGAGGAGGAGAGAGAAAGGATAGAAGGAGAGAGAGAGGATAGAGAGGGAGAGATATAGATATAGAGAGATAGAGGATAGAGAGAAGGAGAGAGAGAAAGGAGAGAGGGATAGATAGAGATGGATGACTAGAGAGAGATAATAGAGAGAGAGAAACAGAGAGAGAGATGAATGGATAGAGGGAGAGAGATAGAGGATAGAGAGGGAGGTGAGATAGAGGGAGAGAGAAAGGATAGAGGGAGAGAGAGCGATAATAGAGAGAGGGAGAGAGAGAAAAGATAGAATGAGAGATGAATGGATAGATAGAGGGAGAGAGATAGAGAGAGGGAGAGATAGAGATGGATGAATAGAGAGAGAGACAGAGAGAGATAGAGGATAGAGGGAGAGAGAGGGGTAGGGAGAGATAGAGGGAGAGATATAGAAGGAAATATAGAGAGAGATATAGGATCGAGAGAGGGATAATAGAGAGAGAAGAGAGATAGAGGATAGCGAGATAGAGGGTAAAGAGAGATAGAGGGATACAGAGAGATGAGGGAGAGATAGAGGGATAGAGAGACAGAAATGCAGAGTGATAAAGAAAGAGACAATATATATAGAGAGACAGAGGATAGAAACAGCGATAGAGAGAGAAAGAGAGATGATAGAGAGAGAGAATGGATAGATACATAGATAACTAGAAGGATAGATACAGTAATATATATGAAGTAGATAAATCAACAAAATATATGTATATGTATGTGTGTATATATGTTCAGTAATACCTTGTGTGCGCCAAGGTGTAAACCATGAATACGTAAGATATAAATTGCATCGCTGCTGTATAGAGTATATAAAACGAGCGCCATGTACCTCAGTGTTGGTGCGGTGTATACGGCAGTTTATATTTCATGCCTTCAAAGTTTGCATACACAGCGCACAGATACACATGGAGTCACCTCAGCTTGCACCTGTTCACACTAGCTTCATTCTTGTAAGAGGTGCTGGATCATTTTCCTATAGATAGAGATATTGCTGGACTAAAAGATCATTCTATAAACACAGGTGACATATTAGCATTTCCTGCTCCTATCCCCTCTGCTGTCTGCTCTCCTTGTAGAATATACAGTACTACTTAGCTAAAGATTCTCTTGAAGTGGTGCCCTCTAGAGGCAGACTGTTGTCATTACAGGATTATATTTGCAGTCCTATAACGGTGTGCAGATTTAATTGGTCTATGTGCAGACTTGTATTTATAATATTTTACTTCCCGTAATGCAGTAAAAAGACATTGACAATCAGATCGCCTACCCACATCAGAGGCCAATCTTGTCTCTGCAAACCTGCTCTGCCACAGATTCCTTCCACCAAGTGAATGGCATTGTGATGTGTCTGGTGAGCGGTCAGTGGCGGGAAGCTGGAGAACGTCCTCTAAGAATGAGATTATTTCTTTATGTGGCACTTGGAATGTGTTTGGGCCAATGGCTACGTTGCTGTTCACATTCACAGTCGCCATCCGTCCTGCATTTGCTGGAACTGCCCCTATTTTATAAGGGAAATGACCAAAACCTTTGTCCCAGTTTTTTTTAATCAGTAAGTTTCAAATTTTACTAATGTAATAAATACCCTACATTATCATTACCAATCTGAATGTTGGGCTGTGACCTGGCATCAGAATTATGGGCTCTACACTGAAATCATTATCTACATTTTTGCGTCTAGGGTCTGACATTTTTGGCTTGAATATTGGTGTTTGTGGACTGAACATTGGTTACTATTCAAAGGTTTTACAAGCTGTGTTGTGACATCACTGTGTGTGAGTCGCCCCACCGCCGCAGCGGTCGCCTCAGGGACACCGCTCCACCTCCAGGGACTTCTCTTTGGGATCTTCTGGCGACAGGTATGTCCGGTAATTCACATCTGAGTCGTGATGCCACTCTCGGTTTGTGGTCAGGGATATGGGTGACCACCACTGCAGGTTTAACGAGCATCTGGGGCTGAAGGTATCTGCAGTCTGGTGGTATGGCCTCCCAAGAGTGAGGCTGGCCACAGGGGCTCGGGTGTATGTGTGTGGAACAACAGATCGCAGAATAACTCAGTCTCAATCCAAAGTGCCTTGCAACTGGATTTTACTCACTTTCATGTGCTTCAATTGGTACCTGGGCGATGCTGAGATACACCAAGAGAGAACCAAGTATCCTTCAGGCTGGTATAAGGGTAACCGTTAGCTCGCCCTTCCTAGCACTTCTTGTTTCAGATAACCCCTGACTTGAAGTACTGTGGGATTCATCCAGGGAAGTCGCAACTGCCTTTTCTCCCCTTTTTAGCCCGTTTGCTGGCAGCTTGGACCAAGGAAGATGGCTCCAGGCTCGATCCTCTTTATGGGCCCCCTCGTTTCTGCTGATGCTCGGACTCTAGTTGGTTGGTGCGGGACTTGTTGTTCCCCTCAGCAGCAGGTTGAGCAGACCAAATAAATGGACATCTACTCTAGGGACCTGTTCCCCGTGCGTGCCTAGCCACTAGTGGTCTCCGTACACGACCAGCTGACTTCTTCAGGGTCTTTCTGTCCAACTTGGACAGTTCTCCCCACAAACGGCCACTATACGTGCAGGGTCTGACTAGCATGTCCGCTCTCCTGCGTCTCCACCTTGACTGGCTAACTCCAGCTCCTTTTCTGACTGCCAGTGCAACCTAGTTTCCAGCCTCGCTACCGCACCCCTTGATTGGATGTGGAGGCACGCCCCCTCCTGGGTCTGCCCAGGGATCCCCTCAAAGGTGTGGGAGACCTGGTCACTATGTGTCTGTGCGTACACACCCTACTCCAGCCTTCAGGATTACCTCTTTGCACTCACCCAGCATGGGTGCAGTACTCAGTGGCGCCTTACCAGATCAGGGGCGCCACATGTGTATTATCCCTGTACTGTGACATCACTGTGTGTATTATCCCTGTACTGTGACATCACTGTGTGTATTATCCCTGTACTGTGACATCACTGTGTGTATTATCCCTGTACTGTGACATCACTGTATGTATTATCCCTGTACTGTGACATCACTGTGTGTATTATCCCTGTACTGTGACATCACAGTGTGTATTATCCCTGTACTGTGACATCACTGTGTGTATTATCCCTGTACTGTGACATCACTGTGTGTATTATCCCTGTACTGTGACATCACTGTGTGTATTATCACTGTATTGTGACATCACTGTGTGTATTATACCTGTACTGTGACATCACTGTGTGTATTATCCCTGTACTGTGACATCACAGTGTGTATTAGCCCTGTACTGTGACATCACTGTGTGTATTATCCCTGTACTGTGACATCACTGTGTATTATCCTTGTACTGTGACATCACTGTGTGTATTATCCCTGTACTGTGACATCACTGTATGTATTATCCCTGTACTGTGACATCACTGTGTGTATTATCCCTGTACTGTGACATCACTGTATGTATTATCCCTGTACTGTGACATCACTGTATGTATTATCCCTGTACTGTGACATCACTGTGTGTATTATCCCTGTACTGTAACATCACTGTGTGTATTATCCCTGTACTGTGACATCACTGTGTGTATTATCTCTGTACTGTGACATCCCTGTGTGTATTATCCCTGTACTGTGACATCACTGTGTGTATTATCCCTGTACTGTGACATCACTGTGTGTATTATCCCTGTACTGTGACATCACTGTGTGTATTATCCCTGTACTGTGACATCACTGTGTGTATTATCCCTGTACTGTGACATCACTGTGTGTATTATCCCTGTACTGTGATACCACTGTGTATATTATCTCTGTACTGTGACATCACTGTGTGTATTATCCCTGTACTGTGACATCACTGTGTGTATTATCCCTGTACTGTGACATCACTGTGTGTATTATCCCTGTACTGTGACATCACTGTGTGTATTATCCCTGTACTGTGACATCACTGTGTGTATTATCCCTATACTGTGACATCACTGTGTGTATTATCCCTGTACTGTGACATCACTGTGTGTATTATCCCTGTACTGTGACATCACTGTGTGTATTATCCCTGTACTGTGACATCACTGTGTGTATTATCACTGTATTGTGACATCACTGTGTGTATTATACCTGTACTGTGACATCACTGTGTGTATTATCCCTGTACTGTGACATCACAGTGTGTATTATCACTGTACTGTGACATCACTGTGTGTATTATCCCTGTACTGTGACATCACTGTGTATTATCCTTGTACTGTGACATCACTGTGTGTATTATCCCTGTACTGTGACATCACTGTATGTATTATCCCTGTACTGTGACATCACTGTGTGTATTATCTCTGTACTGTAACATCACTGTGTGTATTATCCCTGTACTGTGACATCACTGTGTGTATTATCTCTGTACTGTGACATCCCTGTGTGTATTATCCCTGTACTGTGACATCACAGTGTGTATTATCCCTGTACTGTGACATCACTGTGTGTATTATCCCTGTACTGTGACATCACTGTGTGTATTATCCCTGTACTGTGACATCACTGTGTGTATTATCCCTGTACTGTGACATCACTGTGTGTATTATCCCTGTACTGTGACATCACTGTGTATATTATCCCTGTACTGTGACATCACTGTGTATATTACCCCTGTACTGTGACATCACTGTGTGTATTATCCCTGTACTGTGACATCACTGTGTGTATTATCCCTGTACTGTGACATCACTGTGTGTATTATATCTCTACTGTGACATCACTGTGTGTATTATCTCTCTACTGTGACATCACTGTGTGTATTATCTCTCTACTGTGACATTACTGTGTGTAGTTTGGTAAATTCCATCTGGCTTTTTTATGAATTTTTTTTCCAACAATGGTGTCCTCCTTGGTCGTCCCCCATGAAGTCCACTTTGGCTCAAACAATGACGGATGATACGATCTGTCACTGATGTTCCTTGAGCTTGAAGTTCACCTTTAATCTCTTTAGACGTTTTTCTGGGCTCTTTTGTTACCATTCGTATTATCAGTCTTCTTGATTTGTCATCAATTTTGCTCTTGCGGCCACATCCAGGGAGCTTTGCTACAGTCCCATGGGTCTTACATTTCTGAATACTATGTGCAACTGTAATCACAGGAACATCAAGCTGCTTTGAGATGGTCTTATAACCTTTACCTTTTACATGCTTGTCTATAATTTTCTTTCTAAACTCCTGAGACAACTCTTTCCTTTGCTTGCTCTTATAACCGTTACCTTTAACATGCTTTTCTATAATGTTCTTTCTAATCACCTGAGACAACTCTTTCCTTTGCTTCCTCTGGTCCATGTTAAGTGTGGTACACACCATGTGACCAAACAGCACAGTGAGTATCTGTAGCCCTATACACAGGCCCACTGACTGATTACAAAATTGTAGACACCTGTGATGCTAATTAGTGGGCATACCTTGATTTCAAATGTCCCTTTTGTCACATTATTTTCAGGGGTGCCATCTTTTCTGTCCAGGCTTGTTTCATGAGTTTATTTTATTAAAATTCTGTGGAAGCATGGTTGAAAAGCATCAATTTCTGACTTTCATTTGTTCATTTTCATAGATTCTTTTATTTATTATTTCTTTTGTCAGATTCAAGTTATGTCTGGGGCCATTTTGGGTTTTTCTTTCACTAAATGAGGGGTACCAACAATTTGACCACATATGTATATAGGGACAGTTAGTTGCTTGTGGTCATAACCATGGATACCTAAGCAATGCCCTGCACATGAGGTAACTGACATAGCTAATCAGGAGAACTATACTACATTTCTAATTGGAGGTATTTGCTAATATTATTATTAGTATACCGACTACATATTAGAATAGGATCTTGGATATGGGAATACCCCTTTAAAGGGAACCAGTCACCACTTTTTTGGCCTATAAGCTGCGGTCACCACCACCGGGCTCTTATATACAGCATTCTAACATGCTGTATATAAGAGCCCAGGCCGGGGGTATAACATAAAAAACACTTTATAATAGTTACCTAACGGTCACGCTGTTGGCCATATGGGCGTCTCCTTTGTCCAGTGCCGGCGCCGCCTCTTTTGGCCATCTTTGTTCTCCTTCTCTTGCCGCGGTGCATGATGGGTACGACGTCATCCACACTCGCCGGCATTCAGGTCCTGAGCAGGGCAGATCAAAGTATTGTAGTGGCGAGTGTAGATGATGTAGATGCGTCATGCACCCAGGCTTCAGAAAGAGGACGAAGATGGCCGAAAGAGAAGGCGCCGGCACCGGAGAATGGAGACGCCCATATGGCCAACCGCGCGACCGTTAGGTAAGTATTATAAAGTATTTTTATGTTATACCCCCGGCCTGGGCTCTTATATACAGCATGTTAGAACACTGTATATAAGAGCCCGGTGGTGGTGGCCGCAGCTTATAGGCCCCAAAACTGGTGACAGGTTCCCTTTAACCTTTTCTGTAGGCCACTGTGATCTGATTTTTTTTCTTTTCTAGTTTTGTGATATCTCCTCAGAATGTAATAGAGATGTCATGTAGAGACGTAAAATGACTGAACCCTTTCGCACGACTTCTATTAAGTAAACAGGATACTGGACGTTTTCTCGTTTCACCGCAAGTTGTGTAATGACAGAGATTGCGCGCTGTCAGTGTCATTCAGATATTCTGCAAAAACGGACATTGACAAGAAAATATTCTGAAAAAAGTTAAATTCAAACTCTAAATTCATTTTTTGACCAATATTTTGATTATTTAGGTGTATACCAGAATTGGCATCTATGGATGGAGCCTGTAGGGGGCGCCATACTCCACCATTATCAGGGCTATAGCCATAGCGGGAGCCCTGGTGTTTGGAGGGGCCTAAAAGCCTCCAAATAAAAGATTCTAGCACTATATACGGCACGCCTACGTTACTTACCATCATTACCTATTGTTCTCATCAGATCTTTGTGTTAAATGTATTGTTTTGTTTACATTTTTTATATTTTTTTGTTAATACTTTATATCACTGTAAAAAAAATCACTATGTCTAGAACTAGATTCCTACTGCTTGTTCTTCACATGGACATTAGCAGCAATAGACTGAACCAGACCCTATTTTTCTATATAAGCAATATGTCACCAGTCTATAAACTGAGCAAAGGTCACTATGAAGAGAGGAGAAGAAGGTGGCCTGTGAAATCATCTATTGTGAATTGTGAATCTTGTGTTATCTACTGTATATAGAGGTGTTATCAATTATTTTACAGGAGGAGGAAGTGAGCTGTAACATTACCCATTGTGAATGGTGGATCCTATGTTATCTACTTTGTATAAAGGTGTTATTAGTCATTGTACAGGAGGGGGAGGAGGTGAGCTGTGACATCACCCATTGTGAATGGTGGATCCTGTATTATCTACTGTATATAAAGGTATTATCAGTCATTGTATAGGAGGAGGAGGTGAGCTGTGACATCACCCATTGTGAATGGTGGATCCTGTGTTATCTACTGTATATAAAGGTGTTATCTGTCATTGTATAGGAGGAGGAGGTGAGCTGTGACATCGCCTTTTGTGAATGGTGGATCTTTTGTTATCTACTGTATGTGAAGTTGTTATCAGTCATAGTACAGGAGGAGGAGGTGAGCTGTGACATCACCTCTTGTGAGTTGTGGATCCTATGTTATCAGATGTATATAGAGGTGTTATCAGTTATTATACAGGAGGAGAAGGTGAGCTGTGATATCGCCTATTGTGAATGGTAGATCCTGTGTTATCTACTGTATATAGAGGTGTTATCAGTCATTGTACAGGAGGGAGAGGTGAGCTGTGACATCACCTATTGTGAGCTGTGGATCCTGTGGTATCCAGTATTTGGAGGTGTTGCCTGTCATTGTAATCATGTTTGTGACATTAATGACACTTCTGAAAAGTTTTCTTTGAAAAAACAGAAATTGTGACTCTAAGGGGTGCTTTACACCCTGCGACATCGCTAGCGATTGCTAGCGATGTCGCGAGCGATAGCACCTGCCCCCGTCGTTGGTGCAATATGTGGTGATCGGTGCCGTAGCGAACATTATCGCTTCGGCAGCGTCACACGGACTCACCTTCCCTGCAACATCGTTGTTGCCTGTGAACCGCCTCCTTTCTAAGGGGGCGGTTTGTGCGGCGTCACAGCGACGTCACACAGCAGCCGTCCAATAGCAGAGGAGGGGCGGAGATGAGCGGATGGAACATCCCGCCCACCTCCTTCCTTCCTCATTGCCGGTGGACGCAGGTAAGGAGATGTTTTTCGCTCCTGCGGTGTCACACATAGCGATGTATGCTGCCACAGGAATGACAAATAACATCGCTACTGACCAGACAACGATTTTTTGTGTTTGGACGACCTCTCCAAAACCAACGATTTGTACCACTTTTGCAATCGTTGAAGGTCGCTCGTACGTGTCACACGCTGCGATGTCGCTAACGACGCCGGATGTGCGTCACAAACCCCATGACCCCGACGATAAATCGTTAGCGATATCGCAGAGTGTAAAGCACCCTTAACATTAGGCTTAGTGGCTAGTGTGAAAATAGGACCATTTCTTGAAAGAAAAGAAATAAAAGAAAAGAAAGAAAGAAAAGAAAGAAAAGTAAGAAAGAAAAAGAAAGAAAGAGAAAGAAAGAAAGAAAAAGAATGAAAGAAAAAAAGAATAAGAAAGAAAGAAAAAGAAAGAGAAAGAAAGAAAAAAAAAGAAAGAGAAAGAAAGACAAAGAAAAAGATAGAAAGAAAACAAAGGAAAGAAAGAATGAAAGAAAAAGAAAGAAAGAAAAAGAAAGAGAGAAAGAAAGAAAACAAAGGAAAGAAAGAATGAAAGAGAAAGAAAGAAAAGCTTCACAGTTATTTTGTATAAATAATGATATGGAAAATTGAAAAAAACAACTGATCAAAATTTAAAAGAAAATCTACATTTAACATAGAATCCTGATCTAAACCATGGGCCACTTTCTAATGGTACTTGCCTGTTATGTATATATAAAAAAACATCGTGTCAGTCCCAAGAGATTTTGGACTTTTGGCAACTATGGGGATTCTGTTACAGATTTTGGATTAGGACAAAGAATCTTTAAGTTCTTCCTTTTACTCCTCTGACCCCATCTCTGCACCCAACACTTTACCAAGGCATTGGCGGAGGCTTTCCTGCCAAAGACAATCCCAAAGGGCAGACTTCCACCACTACAGGGAATATGGATTTGCAGTTGGTAAAATGTTGTGAAGTTCCGGCATAGAAAGTGATGACTCCTGTAAGGTATATTATTGCATCTTTGCAAACCAAACTTTCTGAGGCTGTGTGACCGAGCGCACAATATGAGACTGGTGATTTCAATACTTTCCAGCTGGAAGAAATAGACAAGCGAGTTGCTAGGTACCAGAACACCAGGGAATGGCGCTCGTTTTCCTGTCCCTAAATTACTCGCAGTCCTGTAATCTTATTCCTGCAGAGAAATCTTCCCTGAACTCCTGGAGGCCGTGTTACATCTATTCTAGGAAAACTCCTCTTACAAAAGTTCCAGACTCTTCGGAAGAAGTCACTTTGTGGTAAACAAATTGCATCTCCGGAAAGCGATGTTCTACAGAAAACACCTTTTGGTACTTTAGGAATACATTTTTTTTCCAGCCATTAAATTGTCTCTTCAGGAAGGAAAGAGACGAACTCAAGTGCCACCTATTGGAAGTAGCAATCCTAAGGCTATGTGCCCACGCTGCGGAAAATGCGCAGATTTTGCCACGGATTTCTCGCGGAAAAGCCGCGGATTTCCCGAAAATCTGCAGCAGCGGCACTTCCCAGCCATTTCTATGGCTTTTTGGAAATGCTGTGCCCATGCTGCGGATTTTTCCGCGGCGGATTTGGTGCGGATTTTGATCCGGAAAAATCTGCAACATGTCAATTATTGTTGCGGATTTTGATCCGGATTTTGGCTTCAGAATTGGGGAAAAAAAAAATCCGCACCAAAATCCGCGGCAGTTCCGCGGCAAATCCGCACCTTTAAAAAGATGCGGATTTTGCGGGAAAGCCGCGGATTTTCATGCAGAAAAATCCGCAGCAACATTCTACCGTGGACACATAGCCTAAAAGTCTAAAGTGGCCCTGTAACAAGCCTTTTCATATGACCTAGGATTTAGACCCCAGTAGAGCTTCTCATACAGCCAGATCAGATCTCATACTTTGCACTGACGAGGGACAATCATCCCGAAACACTGTATCTGCAAATTGAGGTTCTGATCTGTCATAAATCCTAGGTCATATGAAAAGGCTTGTTAAAGGGTCACTTTTGACTTTTAGGATTGCTACTTCCAATAGGTGGCGCTAGAGTTTGTCTCCTTCCTCCCTGAAGAGACAATTTGAATGTTTCCCAGAGGAGCATTGCAGCTATAAGACCCCTCACCACTGACAGCCAGATTGGTTTGTCAGTCTCCTCAAGGAGAAAAGTTTTTCCCTTGGACTCCAGCCATTTAGAAATTTTTCCTTTTTTTTCCCCCTTCACAAACACACTCCCCTGATGAAGCCTCACTACTGAGGTGGAAACGCGAGGGATATCCATTTTCAGGCTATACAGACAAATACTACTGAGTCTTCAGATTTGGGTGAGATCTATAGAATTTATACAGTTACTCTTTCCAGTACATACAAGATATCACAAAAGTGAGTACACCCCTCACATTTTTGTAAATATATCATGCCTTTTCATGGGACAGCACTGAAGATCTGACCCTGTGATACAGTGTACAGTGTCAGTGTGCAACTTAAATAACAGTGTAAATTTGGTGTCCTCTAAATAACTCAACACAGCCATTAATGTCTGAACCGCTGGCAACAAAAGTGAGTACACCACTAAGTGCTTTTTTCTTTTTTTGTCATTTCCTGTCTATTTCTTATTTAAATCTTTTTCATTAGTATTGTGATTTTCTTACGATTAAGAACCATTAATGTCTAAACCACTGCCAACAAAAGTGAGTACACCCTTAAATGAAAATGGCCAAATTGTGCCCAATTAGCCATTTTCCCAATATTATGAGCACATTATCTTACTACAATTGTACTTGACTGTGCCTGTCTCTTTGGTTTTACACGTGTGTTTATTTTCTTGTGTGTTCAAACTAAAGGGCCATTTACACGCTGCGACATCGCTAACGATATATCGTCGGGGTCACGGTGTTTGTGACGCACATCCGGCGTCGTTAGCGACATCGCAGCGTGTGACACCTATGAGTGACCTTAAACGATCGCAAAAGAGGTAAAAATCGTTGGTCTGTGAGAGGTCGTTCATTTACCAAAAATCGTTGTCTGGTCAGTAGCGAGGTTGTTCGTCGTTCCTGCGGCAGCACACATCGCTATGTGTGACACTGCAGGAACGAGGAACATCACCGTACCTGTGGCCGCCGGCAATGAGGAAGGAAGGAGGTGGACGGGATGTTACGGCCGCTCATCTCCACCCCTCTGCTTTTATTGGGCAGCCGGTTAGTGACGTCGCAATGACACCGAACAAACCGCCCCCTTAGAAAGGAGGCGGTTCGCCGATCACAGCGACGTCGCTAGGCAGGTAAGTATGTGTGACTGTTCCTAGCGATGTTGTGCGCCACGGGCAACGATGTGCCCATGACGAACAACCGATGGAGGCTGGTACGCTCGCTAGCGATATCGCTAGCGAGATCGCAGCATGTAAAGTACCCTTTAGGCCGGTTTCACACATCCGACGTTTCGCCGGATTGCTGGATTTGGCACACCTCAGTACAGTACAATGGCATCGCGGCAACCTCCAGTCACATGCTCCGGTCACATGACAGCATGTGACCGGACGTTGCCGCGATGCCATTGTACAGTATTAACACTGTACTGAAGTGTGACGGATCCGGCAATCCGGTGAAATGCCGGATGTGTGAAACTAACCTAAGGGAATCCCACCGCTGTATAGTTTTTAATAGAAATATTAATGGTTATATATGAATACAGTCTCTCCATTCTATCTACCAATTATGAGTAATTGCCTTAATTTTTTACTTCTTCTGTTAGTTTTAATGTACATATGTACCGCCCTGAGAGGGGCTCGGCCGCTCTCCGCTGCTCGGGCCGAGCCGCTCGAGGTCCGGGCTCGGGTTGTTGGTGGCACGAGCGCCTCCGGACCGGGGGCCACGTCGCTCTGTTAAGGGGAGGCAGTGGGGTGGTGGTGTGGGACGAGGTTCGCAGCCGGGGGCCGCATCGTCGTCGGACGGGTCGTGACGCCACCCACGGGTCGTGGTGAAGGGATGCACCACCGCTGCGGCTGGAGTGAAGGGGGCTCCCGGGATCGGTGTTGAAGGCGCAGCCTGGATGTCAGCCCCTCCGTGGGTAGGGGCGGTGTGTCCCGGGGCCCGGTGGGACCGGCGATGATGTTGTTGTCGGTGTGCAGGGTGCCGTGCTGCGGTGCAGTGTCGTGCCTGGATGGCACTGGTGTACTCACGATTAATTCACACTCAGAGTCACTGGTAAACCAAAGTTTGGGTCTGGTCGGGTCCCGCAGCTGGCTGCTTGTGTCCCTTGTGAGGCTGATGGTGGCCCCTTTCCCTTGTACCTCTTGTGTGACTGTTGGCTCCCCTACCTGGACAGTGGTAGCCCGCTCTCCGGCGTTTTAGCTGCCGGAGGAGCCCTCAGCTGCCCGCAGGCGCTGGCCCGTCGGATGTTTGGCCCTTGGCGGTGGCTCTCACCCGGTATCGGTGAGCTTTTGCCTTCTTTCGGGACTTTGGGTGAGGATGAACCCGTGAGGTCCAGACTGCAATCAGTTAATTTGCCTATACTCAGTGGCTTCTAAGCTAGGACGGGGTCTGAGTACCCGGTTTCTGGTGCTCCGGTAAACGGTTGACTCCCCGGTTCAGGGTCCGGCAGGCTCCAACCCTGGCCCGGTCCCTACGGTTCCGCCGGTTGCTGTACCGGTACTCCTGCAGGCGGTCACCACCGTCTGCCTGCCTGACGTTACGGGGATCCCAGGCTCCAACCCGGGTCCCTGACAGCTCTGCTCCTCCACACCTCCTGTCAACTCTCTCTCCTGACTAAAAACTGTTTGTATTTCCTGCCTCAGGACAATAGTCTCCCCGGTGGGCGTGCCTTTCCGCCTGACTCCGCCCACCTGGTGTGCCCTACTGGCCCTGAGGAAGGCATCAGGTCTCCCTTTCGGGTGACTGGTGTGTCCTCACTAAGGGATGGGTGTGTGTGTGTAATGTGGTAGGTGTTGTTACCTGTGACCCCTGGGGTCCAGGGCGTCACACATATTCCATGCATGTTTTTCACAGATAATAAAACATCGCCTTTACAGTCTATGGGGCTGGTCATATATTCGAGCATGTGTTTCTTGGCGGACACTTTGGGGAAATGGCGGCACCACCGGTTCCACAATCCATCCATTCTGTACATCAAGGGAAATTGGATATCACATACTGAGGATAAGGTGTCAGTGTCTACACAAACCATCAGAAGGTGTTTGCACTACATTGTGCTATGAGCCATAAGTCCAGCTACAGGTGTCCATTGACCTCATATCATTGTTCACGAAGGTTATCATGGTGCAGAGCAAGATGGCCAAGGAGTGTAAAATGGAGGTCTTTTCTCTTCTCTCTTATGAGAATAGATGAGTGAATTCCTGGAAGATTGGGTCGGAGGCTGCAGCCTTCACTGGTTTGGTCTTGGCCCGAACCCCAATAGAAGTCACTGGTTGATAGTTCAAGTCTGCCCACATACAGCCAGCCATAAGAAGATCACTTCCGTGGAGGGTAGACAGGGTTTTTCCCTTTTTGGGGGGTGCACCCTACATCCGATCACGCTGTTGTTACCCCCAGTGTGAGACTTTCACTCACTGTTAGCGGCCTGCACCGGGCTGAGCACTGAGCGTACCTGAGCACAGCGATGCTTGCATGAGTGATCAGCATATGTAAAGCACCTGAACTCCGAACTCAAACTCTGGGGGTTTTTTTAAGTCAATGTTCAGCCTGAAAACCGAACACCGAATAGTAGAGATGAGCAAACACCGAACATCGGTGTCACGGGCTCCTTTTTCGGTATCACACAATCAACAAAGCGAGAGATGAGTGAACAATTCAAAAAAATATTTATTCCAAGCAAAATCATACGCTCCATAAAATAATCCACCACACAGAGGGTAAAATAGTCCAGAAACACGGATATAGTCCAGTAAGCAAAAAATGTCAAGGTCTCTCTGGGAACCTCAGCTTCTTCCACAGAGGATGAATCTTCCTGCTTCTCTCCTGAAGTTCTCAGACAGACTGAATAATCTCCCAGGTAAGCAAAGAGTTTGGGTGGATCCCAGGCCCCCCTCCCCCAGATTTAGACACAAAAGTCCGGCAGGGGGAGATTAACCTGCAAACAGGACAATATACACGCAAAAAGTACAAAGAATGGACAGAATACCACGCCTAAAATACAAATCTACACATAATGATACAAAACCCCTCATATTCCACCATCCCAATCGGGTTTGCTCATCTTTACTTATGAGCCCTGATTTTGTCTTGGATGCAACAATAGCTGCAGATTGGACCACAGACCTCATGGGCAGCAGCATAAGGAGATCTTCGGGAGGGATTGTCACACCAGTTTTAGTCCCATGATTATGGGGTGGGATAGCATAAATGTAGGGTAGCCGGACTTCTCTATTTTTCATTCCAGGTACACTTAGCACTACATTGATTTGGTTGCAGATCTAGTAATACGGCCATTTCTCTAAGGTATCCCAGGGGCTGTTTTTCCACACAGGCCGCATATTGCTTGAGCTGCCTGATTGATCTAAACCTGCTACCATGGCCTTCAGCATCTCCGGATTGTCACCCATCGGGCACATCTGGGACGTCATTTGTCAGCATATACAAAACGAGCTGCCAGCAGTGGATCTTGATGATTTACCCAAGTGCATTCAGCATGGCCATGTTGTTGAGTATATTTGTTAGTGACTGCTTCCGTTATTGCCTGCAGTACCAGCCTAATTTACAGCGGTATGGCTGTAAATGAAGAGAAAGCGCCATCCATCAGCTGACTGTAGACATAATCGCATAGATTTGATATTAATGGCCTGTCTGGTTTTCACTAAAGGACAGGCCATGAATATCAAACTCCCAGAAAACACCTTGAATTGATAGGAGTAGGGATGGGCGGACTTTCAGATATCCGGGATGAGCAGGACTAACTGTATTATAAGAAAAAAATTGGTTCCAGCCTAGAATTGATCCTGGATATCTGACCGGACCCCATATAAGTCTATTGGGACCAGAATCTGGCACTTATAAATGGTGGTAGAAGGGATAGGAGGATTAGGGCAAGCGCGCTATACTTACCGAGTCTTCGGCGCAGCTGTAAGGGCTTCTAGGCCACTCACTCTTCTTCCGGGGGCGCTTATTTGCCATCATGCATATTCACTACTTCCCCTGCCCACCAACAGTCCTGGCGTCTGTGATTGGTTGTGAAACGCCTGCGCCGGGGCTTGCAGGGCTCGCACGGTCACCGGGCCGGTGGTATTCGGGGTCAGGCTGTGAGTGGCCCGACCCGGCTTCCGTGACCCCCGGCAGGTTTCAATAAAAGGAAAGTTCGACCGTCAGTCTGGTGTTACAAAAGGGATGGAAGGAGGGTATGGGGTTCCTGGGGAGCTTGCCATTGTAATAACCTGCAGGTAACGGGATACGCAAGGACTGCACGGAACCACGGGGGTTAATCAATGCAAATTTAATAACATATTGCACAACACAGGTGGAGGAATAGTGCGGGAACGGAGGGAGAGAAAAGGGAGAAGGTGCACAGCAGTAGATATAATGTAATATACATACAATCACTTTGAATAGCTTGTCAAGGGTGGGAAGCCTCAGATTGTACTCCCAAAAGCAAAACACAAAAATCCTTATTAAGCAAAAAAAAACCGCAGGGTCCTTGTTACCTTACTTGCATAACACAGTGCAGAGTCCTTGTTATCTTACTCGTATAACACAGTGCAGAGTCTTTTCCTATCTGTCCCTAACTAAAAGTAGTGTGCACACTTAACTGCAGGTTTCAGCGTGGGGTACCTCGTCACCGTTGGGGCCCGTATTCCGCCGCAGACACCTCTAAAGTTCAGTCTTTGTCCCGGATCTGTAATTTGCCCGTGCTGTCTGGCTCCTCGCTCCACATCCAGCCTTTCTTGGATCTGTGTCTTGGGGAGATGTCACGCAACACTCAGGTACTTGGACCTTGTTCAGCAGGGCAGAATGCGGCCTTGCCTTCTTCAGCACGTCCGAACACACACTTCTCTGCATAAAACAGCTACCAAACAAAAACCAGCTCCTCCTCACATCCTGTTCAGGACTGTACCAAGTAAATCAAGCAGCAGGGGGTTTGTGCCCGCTGTTCTTTGTTTTGACAGCAGGTGGCAGCATAACAAGGAAAAGTCCACAGTCTTCTAACCTATATATGTAAATGTTAACAGGTCTTACATTTCCCCCCCTCTTTAACCTCGGCCGTCCCGGTCGATACTCTCCTGAGGCGCTCTGCACAGGGGCACACGGTGGCAACTCCTGCCCTGCTTCACAACCTGTTGCTTGGGAGCCAATGTCTTAAAACAGGATCCAGTGACAGAACACACAAATTCATCTGCCAAGTACCGATCAGGGGGAATACCAGCATTAGCCCGCTCAGTCCGGCGTGGTACTACGGCTAAGTCACCAGACGTCGGCGCCGTATCAGGGAGTACAGTATTCTCGTCCCCATCTCTGGCGATTGGTGACTCCTGCTCTGCAAGGGTGGCACCTGTGTCTTGAACGGATGGGGGCGTAGATCTCTCCCAGTCTGCTGGGTTGGCCGGGGCCCGCCACCATTCTTCATCGTCAGAGCCCTCTTCGAGGGTAACAGGAACGGGCACGGGCATCGTCTCCGAGGTACTTTGTCTGGTCCTGTCTTCTGAATAGCAGGGCCTCAGCATATTACGATGCAGGATGAGGGTGTCGCCTCTTCGCTCACCTCTCACTTCGTATACTGATCCGTGGGGCGAGATTCTTCTGATCACAATGTACGGCTCTTTTCCAGCGCTCGCTCAACTTGTTTCTCGGGTGCTTCTCTGCAACTAGTACTCGGTCTCCTGGCAAGAACGGGGTTTCACACACAGGTTTCCGCTGTGGATGTGTCTTTTCTTGCAGTCGCTTGGTGACAATTCGATGGATAGTCTCCAGCCGTCGACGGTGACAGTCAACCCAGGAACCCACACTCTGACCTTCACTGATCTCGGGGGGAGCCAGGTTAAGCTCTTCTATGCCTCTTCCGGCTCTTCCAAACAGTAGCACGTACGGGGTGTACACAGTGGTGGAGTGGACACGATTATTGTACGCCCACACGAGTTCTGCGAGATAGCCGGGCCAGTGATTCTTACGATCATCCTCTAACGTGCGTAGCATTTGTAGGAGGGTCCGGGTAAATCTCTCGCAGGCTCCGTTGCCCTGTGGATGATAAGGCGTAGTCCTTGACTTCTGCATTCTGTAAATCCTTTGCAGCTCTCTCATGACACCGCCCTGAAAGCAAGCCCCTTGGTCGGAATGTATTCTTTTGGGGCAGCCGTACACCCGGATAAAGTCATCACTGATGGCTCGAGCAGCTGATTCAGCCGTCTGATCTCTGGTGGGCGTCACTACCGCAAATTTGGAGAAGTGATCTGTCATCACAAGGCAGAACTGATAGCCCCGGTGGGAGTGACCAATCTTCAGATAATCGATCATGAGTACTTCCAATGGCTCTTTGGTTGCAATAGTCTGTACTGGTGCTCGCTGTGGGGGAGCTTTACTTAACTCACAGGAACGGCACAGTTTACAGGCCTTCTCTACTGCCCGAAGCATCTGAGGACAGTATACTATTCTTTGCAACCACTGGTAAGTCTTGTCCGGTCCGAAATGGGCTCCCTTCTCATGCGCCTCTCGGGCCAATGGTACTGCCATCTTCTGGGGTATCACTACTTGCCACCACACTTCCAACTCTGTAGCTAGGTGCACCTTCTGATACAGCATCCCTTCTTGCACCGACAGCTTATCCCACTGGCTGAGAATCTGGAGGGCCACGTGCGACAGCGTGGCCCGTATTTCCTTTCTAGGCTTGCGCTGCTGGATCACCCACTCTTTCACTTGAAGCAGTTCTGGGTCAGATGACTGGATTTTCACCCATTCCTCTCTGGTTTGGCCAAGCAGGCGTGATGTCGTGCCCGACGTAATTTCCAGCATACGAGCCTCTACCAATTGAGCGGTGAATTTACTGAAGTCCGGAATTTCGTCTTCCTCCAACTGTTCATCTCTCTCCCCCACTGGGGCTTCGGTGGTAACACGAGAAAGGGCATCCGCATTCTGATTTTCATGCTTGGAGCGGTACTGCACATGATAATTGTATCTGGAGAGTCGTGCCAGCCACCTCTGTTCCATTGCTCCCAGTTTGGCGGTGGAGATGTGAGCCAGGGGATTATTATCCGTATAGACTTCAATTTGGGCTCCCGTGAGATATTCCGAGAACCTTTCGGTTATTGCCCATACTAGTGCCAGTAACTCCAGCCGAAAGGAACTGTAATTCTCGGGGTTGCGCTCGGCTTCCCATAACGTCCGACTTCCATATGCAATCACCCGTTCAGTACCATTCTGTACCTGGGCCAGTACTGCACCCAGGCCGTAGAGGCTTGCGTCTGTATACAACCGAAAAGGGAGGTTATAGTCTGCATAGGCAAGCACAGGGGCGCTAACCAAGGCCTCTTTCAATCGGTGTAAGGCTTCTGCTTGTCTTGGTCCCCAGCAAATTTTCTGTGCTTTTGGTCCTTTCGCAGTCCCTCGGAGCAATTCGTGCAAAGGTTCTGCCTCCTTCGCGAAATCTTTGATAAAGCGACGGTAATATCCGGCTAGCCCCAGGAAAGCTCGAACCTCCCGCACTGTGCTGGGTGTGGGCCATTGTAGCACTGCTCTCACTTTCCCATCGGAGGGCTGTACGCCGGCTTCCGACACCTTGTGTCCGAGATATTCAATCTCTTCCTGAAAGATCCGACATTTTTTTGGTTTCAGTTTAAGCCCATGGGCCCGTAACCGCTGAAACACTTGACCCAGGTTTTCTAGATGTTTTTCGAAGGTTGCAGAATACACTACTATGTCATCCAGGTAAATCAACGTGGCCTCGAAGTTCATGTCTCCAAGGCAACTTTCCATGAGGCGCTGAAAAGTTCCTGGGGCATTATTTAGTCCAAACGGCATGTGATTGAACTCGAAGAGTCCCATGGGTACAATAAATGCGGTCTTGGCCTTGTCTTTCTCTGCCACAGGGACCTGCCAATATCCGCTGGCCAGATCAAGGGAGGAGAAGTAACGTGCCTTTCCCAGCGCCGACAGGGACTCCTCTATCCGGGGCAGAGGGTAGGAATCACGAACCGTGCATCCATTAAGCTTGCGGTAGTCAACACAGAAGCGGGTAGACCCATCCTTTTTCTTTGCCAGCACGATTGGGGCAGCCCATGGACTCTGACTTTCTCTTACCACCCCACTCTTCAGCATCTGCACCAAGAGCTCTTTCACCTCTTGGTAGTACTTTGGGGGTATTTGTCTGTACCTTTCCCTGATCGGTGGGGCATCTCCCGTGGGTATTTCATGCTGGATCTTGTCAGTACAGCCAAAATCTTCTGCGTGACGGGAGAACGTGGCTTGATTCTCCCAAATAAAGTCTTCTATGGCTTGGGCTTGCTCCGAAGCGAAGGGGCTCAGGTCCACTCCCATCTGCCCTAAGATGACGCGACTGTTCCACTGATCAGTGGGTTTCTCTTTTCTTTCCATAGAAACAGCCCAAGTCCAGGCTTCCCCTGCCATAGGCTGCAATTCAATCGATTCTGCGGTCGCCACCTCTTCAGGTGCCAGGTAGACATGGGCCAGAACAACTCCCGAGGTCAAGGTGTAGGCCTGTTCACCAGTGTTCACGCAATGGAAAGGGACTCTTCCATTTCTTACTGTTGCCAAAGTGCGAGCCACCAATGGTTCATCTCCGTTCTCTTCACCACGGTAAGGCTCCACCAACACCTCCATCCCCTCGAGTGTACGGTGGGCTCCGACTGGCAAGGTGAGGACTGTCTCACGATTTGGAGGTAGAGTAATTGTTGTCTGTCTTGGGACTCGAACCCTCCCCACCGGGTAGCGGCTCCCACCATTCCTCCACAGTCCTCGGGCACGGATAAGGTGTTGGAAGACCTTTTGGGCGGGCCTGTTAGCAACTGTCGTTTTCCAGTAATCACAGCCCCCCTTGTTGAAGAGCAACTGGTCTAATTCTTTCAGGACGTTCATACCCACGATAGCCGGCACCTCTCTGTCGTACCGGTCCTCCGTTAACACAATCCCTTTTTGCCTAAGTTCTGGCCACATGCACGTATGTTCATCCACACGACTCCTACAACCGGAATGGGAAGATTGTTTGCAGCCCTCAGTTTGATATGTGCCCCTTTGTCAATGGATACAGTTTGTCCAAAATGTTGGTAGAAGAACTGTTCTGGCATGGTGGTCACTTGGGACCCAGTATCCATCAAGCATCTTACTTCTTTCCCTTCAAATTCGGCCATGATCGTCGGCGTGCAGGCTGCTATATCTTCAGGGCGTTGGTTTTCTCTAAGCTCAGTTGGTCTCCCCGCCATGTGCCCATCCATGGAGGGAGGCACTAATTTAACGGCGGTCTTTCTTGAGAAGTCTTCCTCTCCGGAAAGTGTCGGAATAAATGGTTCTGATTTCCACAGTTCCAGCACTGATACTCTCCAGCGGGTCTCGATCGTCTCTGCTCGATCTGTCCCCTCTCTTCCTGATAGGTATGCGTGCGGGTATTTGGCCGCGGTGCTGTCGTTCTTACTTCTGACGCCGGGGCTTGCATATTCTTCAGCAACTCTTGTAGAGCAGTAACCGTCTCTTGTAACTGATCCACTTTAGCCTCAAGTTGGCTCGGTTCTCGGTTTTTCTCACCCGGGACTATCTTATGCATACAAACTTCTCCCCAGGCATTCTGCGGGTCGCAATTTTCAGTTTGTGCGCGGGAGACTGCTTCTTCCAATATCTCCTGGAAAGTTAGTTTTTTTTCTACCCTTAGCCGTTCACGGAGGGCACCTTTGATCTTGGGGTTATGTAACCCACGGAGGAATTGATCTCGTAGGGTACGGTCAGCATAACCGGGGGTTTGTGCTAGCTCTGGCTCTGCTGTAAGCATTTGTCTCATTATTCTCTGGAGTGCATTTGCATACTGTGGCAGACCTTCTTCTTCACCCTGCAGCCTGTAGAACAGTTGCGCCTGTAAATCTCCTGCTTCTGGTTTCCCGCCATACACTCTCTCAAGAATCTTCACCACCTGCTCTAACGTCTTTCGTTCACTCTCAGGGCGCAATAAAATAGTCTCTTGAGCATGGCCTTCAATGGCAATCAACAATATCTCCCCTTGATTTTCTGCAGTCACTCCTGCTACTCTCAACTTCTGCCCCTCACTCTCTGCGCCCAGTCATGGAGAGGTACATTGCTGCCAGTAAATTTTGGTATATGGGTCAGCATAGCCCCCAGGGACAGCTGCCTTGCTGGTATTCCCCCATCAGGTTGTATTAGAACACCTCCATCAGCGACACCCCCCTGTCCGTCCATTGTTCCGTACCAGCCTGCGTATCCTGCCGACTACGCCAAATGTAACCTGCAGGTAACGGGATACGCAAGGACTGCACGGAACCACGGGGGTTAATCAATGCAAATTTAATAACATATTGCACAACACAGGTGGAGGAATAGTGCGGGAACGGAGGGAGAGAAAAGGGGGAAGGTGCACAGCAGTAGATATAATGTGATATACATACAATCACTTTGAATAGCTTGTCAAGGGTGGGAAGCCTCAGATTGTACTCCCAAAAGCAAAACACAAAAATCCTTATTAAGCAAAAAAAAACCGCAGGGTCCTTGTTACCTTACTTGCATAACACAGTGCAGGGTCCTTGTTATCTTACTCATATAACACAGTGCAGAGTCTTTTCCTATCTGTCCCTAACTAAAAGTAGTGTGCACACTTAACTGCAGGTTTCAGCGTGGGGTACCTCGTCACCATTGGGGCCCGTATTCCGCCGCAGACACCTCTAAAGTTCAGTCTTTGTCCCGGATCTGTAATTTGCCTGTGCTGTCTGGCTCCTCGCTCCACATCCAGCCTTTCTTGGATCTGTGTCTTGGGGAGATGTCACGCAACACTCAGGTACTTGGACCTTGTTCAGCAGTACAGAATGCGGCCTTGCCTTCTTCAGCACGTCCGAACACACACTTCTCTGCATAAAACAGCTACCAAACAAAAACCAGCTCCTCCTCACATCCTGTTCAGGACTGTACCAAGTAAATCAAGCAGCAGGGGGTTTGTGACCGCTGTTCTTTGTTTTGACAGCAGGTGGCAGCATAACAAGGAAAAGTCCACAGTCTTCTAACCTATATATGTAAATGTTAACAGGTCTTACACCATCACTCTCCCCCAGGAAACGGGACGGGGTCGGGGGATGCTTGCAGCGCCACCCGTGGTTTGCGGCCAGGTGTTCAGCCGCCGCTGTGCAGTCTCTCTCCGGGGCAGGTGTTACAGGCAGCCGGATGGAATCGCTCCCCACGGGTGGAGCGGGGTGGCCCCGGGAGGTTTATGAGACCCAGAGCAACAGTCCTCAGAGACACCGGGGGCACAGGGCGGCGGCATTACTCACAGCAGTCACGGAGTGCGGTTCCAGTTGTTCTTTATTTAAAGTCCGTTCCACATCGCACCCGGGTGCTGGTCCTCGCCGCCTGTAGCCTTTGGTCGGTCCCGGGCAGGTAGGAGGAAGGGGCCAGTGGAGTGATCTTGGGGTCCCTCTCTCTTTCGGTGCGATAATGCTATCCCCGTGGCATGGAGCATCTTGGGGACCCGCCGCCATTCTGTCTGTCTCTCTTCCAGTAGCGGACAACACACAAACCGCCACCGGGTACAACTTTCTCCAGGGATTCCCAGTCCTCAGCTCCATTCCCTCCCTCTAGGTCTTATCAGCCCTGGTCTCGTGGCATCTCCTCAGCAGGAGCTGTCCTGTGTACGTCTGCACTCTGCTGCAGCCTCTGACGTTCTGACAAACTTTCTGTGTGTTCTGCACTAAACTCACTCCTATTCAGGCCCCCCTCCCCTTGGTTGTCATGGGGACCTGCCTGTGTCCAGCCACCTGCTCATTAAGGAGACAGGATGAGTCATGGACTCAAAACTTCATGCTGCAAAAGCTATTAACTCCTTCCTGCCAGTGTGATGTGAGTGTATGTTGTGGGGACTCTTCTTCCTCCTGCCCGGGAAAAATGGGGTAACATTTAATACCCTGTAACGACCCGTTTACAGGGGCGTTACAATTGCAGTAAGACGTGCCCCCAGCCAAGATAAGTGCACAGCTGGGGGCTGCAGGGTTAAGGTCCAGTCACACTAAGCAACTTACCAGCGATCCCAACAACGATAGGGATCGCTGGTAAGTTGCTAGGAGGTTGCTGGTGAGATGTCACACTGCGACGCTCCAGCGATCCCACCAGCAACCTGACCTGGCAGGGATCGCTGGAGCGTGGCTACACGAGTTGCTGGTGAGCTCACCAGCAACCAGTGTCCCAGCCCCCAGCGCCGCGTGGAAGATGCTGCGCTTGGTAACTAAGGTAAATATCGGGTAACCAACCCGATATTTACCTTGGTTACCAGCGCACGGAGCTACACGTGCAGAGAGCAGGGAGCAGCGCACACTGAGCGCTGGCTCCTTGCTCTCCTAGTTACAGCACACATCGGGTTAATTACCCGATGTGTGCTGCAGCTACATGTGCACAGAGCAGGGAGCAGCGCACAATGCTTAGCGCTGGCTCCCTGCTCTCCTAGCTACAGCACACATCGGGTTAATTAACCCGATGTGTCCTGCAGCTACATGTGCACAGAGCAGGAGCCAGCACTGACAGTGAGAGCGGCGGAGGCTGGTAACAAAGGTAAATATCGGGTAACCAAGGACAGGGCTTCTTGGTTACCCGATGTTTACATTGGTTACCAGCCTCCGCAGAAGCCGGCGCCTGCTGCCTGCACATTTAGTTGTTGCTGTCACACACAGCGATCTGTGCTTCACAGCGGGACAGCAACAACTAAAAAATGGCCCAGGACATTCAGCAACAACCAACGACCTCACAGCAGGGGCCAGGTTGTTGCTGGATGTCACACACAAGGCTAACAATCAAAATAATTTCAGGATAGTCAAAAGGTACATATATAGTGAAAAAAAACCAAACAATCCCTTTAAAATTTTAATTTTATTAAATATGTCTTAAAAATTCCAAAGTGATTCACCTATCTAGAATTTATCAAGGGTAGTATAAATATACACCAGGGTAGCCACCCCTATACAAAATACAATCAGAGGCAGAAAAACGGGGTATGGGATCCCAAATGGGATTAAACTGGCCCTATCAGGACCTAGCACCTCACACCTTCCTACCGAAGGAGGTAAATCACCTTAACTTAGCCGGGCGCCCCCGTTCCTCGGTGGCTATCCCTCACTTACCCTAATATATTCCCTACCATATGAGGAGAAATGCCTGAGCAAGTTACCTCTAATTATTGGTTGGACTTTTTTTACCCCACTATGCACTTTAAAGAGAGGGCAATTATAGCTCCACCTGTTTAATATGCTCAACATCAGCTGATCAATTATTCATGTACGGGGGAAATAGATACCATTACACCCTGTCCAATTTGTTCCTGGGCTGGTGGGAGGAAACTGTCGTTTTTAGAGATGATACTTCATGGTGGGTCCCGCTCATCCTATATTGGGGTAGATATATTGATGACGTTTTAGTCATATGGGTGGGTACCCAACAAGAATTCCATGAATTTATGCGACATATAAATGTCAACGATATTAATCTAAGATTCACTCACCATATTCATAGATCACATTTGGCGTTCTTGGATGTGGAAATTGGTATTGAAGACAATGGCACTCTATCAACCAGGACCTATAGGAAGCCAACCTCCACAAATAGCCTCCTACGCTGGGACAGTTTTCATCCTACTTCTCTTAAAAAAGGCATACCTAAAGGCCAATACCTGAGAGTGAGGAGAAACTGTTCCAGCGATCGAGATTTTTATGAACAAGCTAGGGATCTTAGGACACGCTTCAGGGAAAGCGGTTACCCACATGATGTTCTCAGTAAGGCCTTTCGACATGCTCAGACAAAGGAACGTGGTCCACTTTTGCAGACAAATCAAAGGCAGAACACAGAGGGGGACCTAATAAGAATTATCGGTACATATGATGACCAATCCGATAGTGTTCCAGATTTTGCGGAGGCATTGGGGGATTCTTAGAGCTGATCCTGATCTGGTAGATGTCCTTTCCCCACGACCTATGGTCACCTTCAGAAAAGGAGGCTCTATAAGAGATCAACTGGTGCACAGCCACTACAGTCGACCGGTGCCAGTGGGCACGTGGCTTGATCGGCGGCCTATAGGTACTTTTCGTTGTGGTGGCTGTAAGTACTGTGACTGGATTAAACAGTGCAAATCGGTCATCAGTGCTAGCACTGGTCGTGAGTATTACCTGAGGGATTTCGCTAACTGTAAAAGTGAAGGTCTAGTCTATCTTGCAACATGTAATTGCCCACTTGACTATGTGGGCAAGACTAGGAGGGAGTTGAGGAGACGCATAGGGGAACATGTCGGTGACATCAGACATAAAAGAGAGACCCCGATAGCGAGACATGTGTGGGACTTTCACCAGGGCAATATTAAATCAATCTGTTTCAGAGTCCTGGAAGTGATTAGACGGAATCCCAGAGGAGGTGACTGGGACAATAGGATCTTGAGAAAGGAATGTCAGTGGATATTTCGATTAAAAACTCAATCTCCAAACGGTTTAAATGAACAATTAAACTATACACCATTTATCTGAGGTGGACCCCTCTTTAGCGTTTTTTCAGAGTAGGTAGAGTCCAATTTCTGGTTAGGATAGCCATTCAATAAACCACGGAAATGGTGGTTTTTGTACCCCCTGCAAATGAATGGGGAGTTGATTATCTTAGTGGACATGGGTGATTCATTATAGGATGTAGTCCATATCACCAGGCGAGAATGATTATTATTATCTTTCGGTATTTTCCTGCCCTCTTTATCATTAGAGGCATTAATATGTCCAAGTGGTGTTTTTGGTAGTATTTGGTATTAGGCATAGTAGGGTTATAGTGTGATGGAAACAGAAGGTTTCTACTTAGATGTTCAGGAACCTAATGTGACTTTTTTGATGCTGGGGACATTAATTCCCTAAACCACAACCCCCAAACCCAACCCCTCCCCCTCCCTCCCCCCCCCCCGCCCCTTCTTTTTTCCTTCCCAAGCCAATCTCTCTGGGTTTGAGAATTTTGTGGTGCAGGGCATTCTGCCATAATATTAACTATGGCGTATCTGCCTGATTGTTAGGACAACGCACCCGTGTTTGATCTCTGAGGTGGGGGCGTATCTGTTTAGATTAAGAGTATGAATTAATGAGGTATGACATCGGGGCATGCGCAATGCCTGCGATGTGATAATATGAAGTTTTTCATTCTTATATCACGGCACTCATGCGTCTTTAGTGCACAACATAGGGCAGTATTGTCCTGGTAGCTTTTGGGCGCGTGTGCAGTGTGGAATAGCATGTCAGATGATGACGTACCTGCTGGGTTGTTATGACAGCGCGCCCGTGTTCGGGGCTTGTGGGCGTGACTGTTCGCATCAATAGTAATGAGTCATGAATTAAGGAGGTACGGCCTCGGAGCATGCGCAATGCTTACCTCGCATGCTCTAGCGGTAGAATGGAAATGGACATGCGCACTATACCCATCTGAGACAGAAGCCCACTATCGTACACCTGGGACATTGTTGCTCTCATTGGTTTGATATGGTCTATTTAAGCTGCCGGCATAATGGCGGCAGCTGCTGCCATATGAAGACACATATCATTACTGAATAGTTCCCTGTCTCCCTGGGCCTCCTGATGAACCGGATTAGAGGGAGGAGAAACGCGTCGAGGCAGTGCGGATGCACTTGATAAAGGGAAGTTAATTTATCAGCTTTAAAATGATATCTATTCATTTATAATGAGTATGTCGCGGGCGGGGAGGAGGGTGTCAGCACACCGCGCTCACCCCTTCTGCTCGGGTCCGGCAGCTGCTCCTGGTGGCTCGAGCGGTGGGCCGGATCCCGGGGTTTCTCGAGCGACACTCCTCGCCCGTGAGTGAAAGGGGGTGTTTGTTGGGTGAAGGGATTGTTATAGTTCGTGACGCCACCCACGGTTGTGGTGATTGCACCACCGCTGCTCAGTGTGGGGGTCCCGGGGATGGTGATGCGGAGCAGCCAGGTGTTGTGTTGCCCCTCCGTGGGTAGGGGTTGGTGATCCCAGGGCCCGGTGATGAGATGTGAAGTGTAGGGCCTGGAGGGCGCAGGGACGCGGGGGCAGCGCTGTGCCTTGCGGCACTATGGTACTCACTCAGCCTGACACACGGACACAGTTTGTACGGTAAACCAACGGCTGGTAGGACGGTCCCACAGACGGCTGCACCTGCACTCCCGGTAGGTGACGGTGATGTCTCTCTTCCTTGCACCTGTGTTGACTGATGGTAGCGGTGGATTCCCTCCGGTTACCCGCTCCCCGGCTGCAATCTGGGCCGGAGGAGCTCTACACTTTGCCCGCAGGCGCTGGCCCTGAGAAACTTGTGCCGTGGCGGTGGCGGTGTCTCTCCAATACGGGTTGGGCTGTTGCCTTCAATCGGGACTTGGTTGTTGGGGGATCTGCGTCCCCGTCACTGACGGATTTGGCAAATCTGGCGACTCCTAGCCTTGCCGGGGTCTGAGAGGCCCCTGCCCTGGTGCTGACTGTCCTTCGGAACACTGCTCCAGACCACCGGGCACACAGCCAACGGGGTCCTTCCAGGAACTTCCAAACGGTCCCCCTCCAGACAGTCACCGCCGTTGCTGACCTTGCTGATCTGGCCCTCACAGAGCTGGACCCTTCAGGCTGTCTTTCTCTTCTGTCACTTTACTTGCTTTTCCTCCTTTACACTTTCTTAACTCCTTTCCTTAACTCCACTTCACTCTTGCCCTGCCTGGGCTACTCTCCTGTTACTCAAGCTCGTCCCTGAGCTATCTCCCTGGTTACTTCCTGCCTCCAGAGTGGTGAGCTCCTCGGTGGGCGGAGCCAACCGCCTGGCCCACCCCCTGGTGTGCATCATCAGCCTCTGGAGGAAGGCAACAAGGATTTGTGGTTAGCTGTGATGTGCCTACCTGGAGTGTGGGGTGTGGTGGTGTTGTGACCTGTGTCCCCTGGCTTGCCCAGGGCGACACATTCCCCCTTAGCAAAACGCAGACCGTCCGCGGGCTGCCGTCCTACACCGGTTTTATTTTTCTGTAAAAAGGGGATAACAGGGTTAAGCAAAACATAAATACATTTTTAATCAAAACTCTTCCCAAGACGGGAGGCACATTTACTTAAACGTTGCAACGGTATACGGTCACGGTTTCCGCTCTCTCCCACCCAAGCAACCTGGCCCTGATGCTGCCCCTAAAACCCAGGCAGCACCCCTTGACCCACAGTCCAGCACAAGTCACCCGAGCGGGATCTGTCCTTGCCCTCCAGAGGGTGGCCACCGGTTCCTTTGGTGGCTGGGCCCTGGCCTGCTCTGCTCAGGGCCCTCCCTCCAACCTGCCTCTCCGGAGGCGGCATTGCGGAAACGGTAACGGTACCCAACATATTTACAAGCCACTTAACGTTTGTGGTGCCCTGCAAGTTCACGGGCTTGTCCATAGATAGTTCCCATGCCAATAAACTTAAACGGTCCCCACGGGGACAACGGTGCCGGCTCCAGCCGGTTACAAATCACAAAGCAAATCTGGTGAAGTACTCGGTATAATCATTTTCTTCTGATCATTTCAAACTTTCAAACTTTTTAAACAAACAGCAACACTCTTACATTTGCGGACCCCTTTCATTCATAGAACGGTCTCCCTGTACCTAAGTGGGGGTCTACCTAGGTTGGAACGGGTGGACCTTCGGGGCCCGGTGTCAGTGGTGATAGACAGTGGGGTAGAGGGAACAATCGGTTCCTCCTCCCTGCTATAGTGTGGAGCAGGCGGAGGTGCAGGGGGGCTGGGTACAGGTTCATCCCTGGGCACCGGCACTGGTTCTGGCTCACGGTTGATCGCTTCCACTACTCCTTCATCCACGGGTTGTGGGAACAGTATCACTGGAAAAATCACCGCGCCATCCTGTGTAGGCCAGTCTGCTGGGAAGTCACCCATTACAGTGTGGATTACCTCTGCTGCCTTCTCCACTGGTGGAGGAACCGGTACTTCAGCCTCTGCCTTCAGCGCTGGGGGGCATTTTTTTAGATGGTCCCGGGAAACTGTGGCTAGGGTGTCCCCTTGGTCACGACTGATCTGGTAAGTCTTCCCGTCTCCCCATTCTGTGGGTTGTATGACATAAGGGACTTGCTCCCACTGATCATCCAGCTTGTGGGTTTTCCTCTTCCGTTTCAGCACCACATCCCCTGGCTGGAAAGGACCTGCGGACGCCTTCTGGTTGAACCGGTGCTCCTGCTGCTCTCGACTTCGACTGAGGTTTTTCTCCACATACACCTGGATTTGCCGGTACTGTGCCCTCCTCCGACTTTCCCACCCTGCCGTTGAGGGGAGTGCTTCCGGGGCTTCCAACCCCATCTCCAGATCCACCGGCAGGCGGCCAGGCCGAGCCCTCATCAGATACGCTGGGGTGCACTTTGTCGAGCTGGACGGGATATTATTATACATGTCGACCAAATCAGGTAGCTTTTCCGGCCACATGTTCCGCTCTTCCAGCGGCAGCGTCTTGAGGAGCCCCAGGACCAAGTGATTCATTTTCTCGCACATGCCGTTGGTTTGGGCGTGGTACGGAGTGGTCCGGATCTTCTTGCAGCCGTACAACTGGCAGAATTCGTGAAACACCTCTGCTTCAAAAGCCGGGCCTTGGTCAGTCAGCACCTTCTCGGGGTACCCATGGGGTCGGCAGAAATAAGCCTGGAACGCTCGAGCAGCGGTTCGACCAGTTAGGTCCTTAACGGGGACTACCACCATAAATCTTGAGTAGTGGTCTACCATGGTCAATGCGTAGGTGTACCCACTTCGACTAGGGGCGAGCTTGACATGGTCCAGGGCGACCAGCTCCAGCGGCTGATGGGTGACTATGGGATGTAACGGTGCCCTCTGGCTAGTCTCGTCCTTCCTCCTCAGTGTACAAGGAGCACACTCTCGACACCAGGCTTCCACCGATTCACGCATCCCACTCCAATAGAACCGCTCCCTCAACAGCATCTCCAGCTTCTTCCACCCGAAGTGGCCAGCACCATCATGGTATGCCCGCAGGACAGTAGCGACCTCAGCTTGAGGAACGATCAACTGGCATATCTTCTCATGGGTCTTCGGGTTGATCAGCTCACGGTACAGCCTCCCTTGGTGTAGGTAAAGCCGTTTTCGTTCTTTCCACAAGCGTTGAGCTTCGGCTGGAGCGGCAGGGTCTATCCCCATAGCACCTTGTTCCACCAGAGTCTTGACAAGGCGGACAGCCGGCGCTTGGTCCTGGGCGTCCTGCCACTCTTGACTGGGCCGCGGGTCCAGATCCACCCTTTGCTGACAGACTTGTACCCTCTCAGTAGGCAGCTGGTGAAACGCAGGCAACTCGATCTCCTCGAGGTCGTCATCCTCGCACCCCTCTTCTGACAAATGGGGCATCCGGGAGAGTGCATCAGCATTTATGTTGACACGACCAGCTCGGTACTTTATGGTGAAATCATAGTTGGCTAGCCGGGCTACCCACCGCTTCTCCAGCGCGCCCAACTTGGCCGTGTTCAGGTGAGTCAGCGGGTTGTTGTCCGTAAACGCTGTGAATTTGGCTGCCGCCAAGTAGTGGCGGAACCGCTCCGTGATAGCCCACACCAACGCCAATAGCTCAAGCTTGAAGGAGCTATAGTTCTCAGGGTTCCTTTCGCTTGGCCGGAGTTTTCGGCTAGCGTAGGCAATCACCTTCTCCTTTCCATCCTGGACCTGGGATAGGACCGCTCCTAGCCCCACATTACTGGCGTCCGTGTGGAGGATGAACGGGCTCCCATAGTCAGGGTACGCCAGGACCTCTTCTCCGGTCAAGGCCGCCTTCAACTGGCAAAAGGACTCCTCATGCTTGTCCTCCCACGACAGTGGGGCCCCAATGGGTCTACCACCTTTGGTCTGTCCCACGAGGAGATCTTGCATGGGGGCAGCCATCTTCGTGTATCCCTTTATAAAGCGCCGATAGTACCCCACCAGACCCAGGAACTGCCTTACTTCCCTCACTGTAGTTGGTCTCGGCCAGCTCTGGATGGCAGTAATCTTCTCAGGGTCGGGGGCGACACCATCCGCACTCACCACATGCCCTAGATACTGCACTCTGGGTTTCAGCAGGTGGCATTTTGAGGGCTTCAACTTCATCCCGTACTGGGCAAGGGACGCGAACACCTCGGCCAGGTGCTCCAGATGGGCTTCATACGTCTGGGAATAAACAATCACATCATCCAAATACAGCAGGACGGTCTCGAAGTTTAAATGTCCCAGACAGCACTCCATCAACCGTTGGAAGGTCCCAGGGGCATTGCACAGCCCAAACGGCATGCTATTGAATTCGCAGAGTCCCATCGGGGTGGTGAAGGCGGTCTTCTCCCGGTCCTCTGGGGCCACGGCCACTTGCCAGTATCCGCTGGTGAGGTCAAGGGTCGAGAAGTAGTTTGCGGTTCTCAGTGCAGCCAAAGACTCTTCAATACGGGGTAAGGGATAGGCATCTTTATGGGTTATCTGGTTGATCTTCCGGTAGTCCACACACATCCGCATGGTACCATCCTTCTTCTTGACCAGTACCAACGGAGCGGCCCAGGGACTACAGCTGTCCCGAATAACCCCTGCCTCCTTCATATTCCTCAACATATCTTTGGCACACTGGTAATGTGCAGGGGGAATAGGTCTATACCTCTCTTTGATAGGGGGATGTTCACCTGTGGGAATGTGGTGTTGAACCCCCTTGATCCGCCCAAAGTCTAGGGGGTGCTTACTGAAAACCTGTTCGTACTCCTGCACCACCCTGTGTACCCCGGCCCTGTGATGTGTAGGGGTATCATCAGTGCCTACATGTAGCTGTTGGTGCCACTCCTTTGTGTCCCCCTGGGGTGGGGAAGTGTTGGGGGTAGGTGGGAGTGTGGATGGACTGGCTTCATGGATAGTGTGAGGGTCCAGGGTGAGCAGCTTGGCAATGGTGGCATACCGGGGGAGCCTGACTTCTTCCTCCCCACAGTTCAACACTCTCACGGGCACTCTCCCTTTCTTCACATCTACCACCCCTCGGGCGGCCACTACAGTGGGCCAGTGTTCGGAGGGCATGGGCTCCATCATCGCAGGGTAGTCACGCCCCTGAGGCCCTACTGCTGCCCTACACCAGATCATCATCTCACTTCTAGGGGGCACAGTCAATGGAGCAACATCCATCACTCTCACTCCACCAATCTCCCCTCCTGTTGAGCTTACATGCTGGCGGTACATCAGGGCGCGGATCTCACGCTGCACAGCCCTCTGCCGGCTCCCCGCCGCGGTGGCGGCTAGCTGTTGCAATAGGTTCAACACATCAGCCATGCAGTGTTCTATCACATTGGTTCCCAGCACTATTTTCGGGTTATGATCACTGGGTTCATTCATGATCACAATCATACCCTGGTGTTGCAATTCAGCTTGCCCCACTGCCATAGCCACTTGTTTATACCCCACCTGGGTCAATGGAAGTCCATTAGCGGCAATCAAATTTATACTATCGTCTGGAGGCGCCAGCTCGTCTGTGGCCCAATACTGCCGATACAACGTGTACGGTATGGTAGTTACCTGTGATCCAGTGTCCAAGAGAGCCATCACTGGTATGCCGTCCACAGCCACGGGGATGATAGGGCGGGCCCCGACATATCGGTCTCGCCAGTCCAGGGGGCCACGGTGTTCTACTCCTGAGGATTGGCCCGGGGCCCCAGGGGTTGCTCGTTTAACGGGCACTGTCGGTAATAATGGCCCGGCTTACGGCACTTGTAGCAGATTGGGGGTCTGCTCCGCGGGTTGTTAGCGCTTCTCCGCTGCATCCAGGGAACATCTTCGGGACTGTCAGCAAGCTGTATCTGCGCTGGAGGCTGAGATCTGGTCAGAGGTTGTAGCGCAGCAAGAATCTTGGCAAGGTCTCCGTCCAGGCGACGGACCTGGGCTGCCAGTTCTTCCATTGTACTGCTCGGGGCTGTAGGTATTGGTGAGGTTGGTATGGCAGAGGCCGCCACAACGGGAGCCGTTTCGACGGGCCACGGGGCGGTTTCCAGAACTTCTGCAGCTGGGGGCTGTAGTGCTTTAATGGCCCGCTCCTTTAACACAGCAAAGTCCACATCAGGGTGTTCCAGGGCCCACAGCCGGAGTTGTTTACGATCCTCAGGGGACCTCATCCCCTGCGCAAATTGCTCCACTAACATCTTGTTGCTATCCGCCTCATTAATAGAGCTCACCCGCTTCAGCGTGCGGAGGGCGGTCTGCAGACGTAGAGCATAGTCCCGAATGCTATCCCCAGCTCGTTGCCGGTACTGGTAAAACTGCATCCTCAGCTCCGCTTCAGTCCGGGTCTCGAAGGCAGTCTGTAGCTTCTCGAAGATGGTGGCTACAGAGAGCCGGTCCCCCTCGGCCCAGGTCTCCGCTTCCTGCTCCGCCGCACCGGTTAACTGGCCTAGCACTATCGCTGCACGTTGCTTATCAGTCAGGGGGTACAGCTCTAGCAACGGGTTAAGCTTTTTCCGGAAGGCCTGTAGGGCATCCGGTTTCCCGTCATACCGCGGTAGCCAGGCAGCTCCGGGCGCATAGGGCAAGGAAAACGGCATGACCTGAGCAAGCGCGGGGGCCGCGGCACCTCCCGCCGGTACGACCGGGACCTGGGCAGGCCCATTCCCATCCGCGGGTGCCGCTGCGGCTGCGACCACCGCTCCTCCAGCGGCTCCGTCGGGCGCAGACATCTTGTTTCCGTCCCCCTTAGCTCTTTCCGGCCCCTCCTCTCTCGGGGCGGAGTTTTGGCCTTCGCGCTTCTACTGCTCGAGAAGACGCTCGAGCGGGAACTTTTCGCGCCAAAGATGGCGGCTTCTGAAATTTTTCTGCCGGATGCCTCCGGCGGTAACAAGGCGCACCTCTACCTGACGGCAGAGCGGTAAGATCCTGTTCGTGACGCCAAGTTGTCGCGGGCGGGGAGGAGGGTGTCAGCACACCGCGCTCACCCCTTCTGCTCGGGTCCGGCAGCTGCTCCTGGTGGCTCGAGCGGTGGGCCGGATCCCGGGGTTTCTCGAGCGACACTCCTCACCCGTGAGTGAAAGGGGGTGTTTGTTGGGTGAAGGGATTGTTATAGTTCGAGACGCCACCCACGGTTGTGGTGATTGCACCACCGCTGCTCAGTGTGGGGGTCCCGGGGATGGTGATGCGGAGCAGCCAGGTGTTGTGTTGCCCCTCCGTGGGTAGGGGTTGGTGATCCCGGGGCCCGATGATGAGATGTGAAGTGTAGGGCCTGGAGGGCGCAGGGACGCGGGGGCAGCGCTGTGCCTTGCGGTACTATGGTACTCACTCAGCCTGACACACGGACACAGTTTGTACGGTAAACCAACGGCTGGTAGGACGGTCCCACAGACGGCTGCACCTGCACTCCCGGTAGGTGACGGTGATGTCTCTCTTCCTTGCACCTGTGTTGACTGATGGTAGCGGTGGATTCCCTCCGGTTACCCGCTCCCCGGCTGCAATCTGGGCCGGAGGAGCTCTACACTTTGCCCGCAGGCGCTGGCCCTGAGAAACTTGTGCCGTGGCGGTGGCGGTGTCTCTCCAATACGGGTTGGGCTGTTGCCTTCAATCGGGACTTGGTTGTTGGGGGATCTGCGTCCCCGTCACTGACGGATTTGGCAAATCTGGCGACTCCTAGCCTTGCCGGGGTCCGAGAGGCCCCTGCCCTGGTGCTGACTGTCCTTCGGAACACTGCTCCAGACCACCGGGCACACAGCCAACGGGGTCCTTCCAGGAACTTCCAAACGGTCCCCCTCCAGACAGTCACCGCCGTTGCTGACCTTGCTGATCTGGCCCTCACAGAGATGGACCCTTCAGGCTGTCTTTCTCTTCTGTCACTTTACTTGCTTTTCCTCCTTTACACTTTCTTAACTCCTTTCCTTAACTCCACTTCACTCTTGCCCTGCCTGGGCTACTCTCCTGTTACTCAAGCTCGTCCCTGAGCTATCTCCCTGGTTACTTCCTGCCTCCAGAGTGGTGAGCTCCTCGGTGGGCGGAGCCAACCGCCTGGCCCACCCCCTGGTGTGCATCATCAGCCTCTGGAGGAAGGCAACAAGGATTTGTGGTTAGCTGTGATGTGCCTACCTGGAGTGTGGGGTGTGGTGGTGTTGTGACCTGTGTCCCCTGGCTTGCCCAGGGCGACACAAGTATACATACTGGCATTGTTCCAGAGGTTAGGATTTGCTGAAAGCAAGTTAATTGTGTTTTCTTAATTATTAGGATAACTTGGTATTTGGATTTTTTTCCCCTGCATTTGAATTTATTCTCGTTGAACTGGGGCATATCAACCTGATCTAGATAGTGGGGTGCTATGGTACCTGTTGTCCCTGTATATTAACAGATGACCAGTTGAATTGGAACATTTCAACTGGATATATGGTATTTGTTATGTCTGTTTCTGAATTAATAACAGGGTACTATGGCGTTTGTTATCTCAATATATGAATTAATGATCAGTTGATTTTGAGTATATGAACTGGACAGGTTGTTGTGGTATCGATTTTTCCTATATATGAATTAATGACCAGCTGAATTTGAGCATATTAATTGGACAGGTTGATATGGTATCTATTATCCCTGTATATGAATTAATGATCAGCTGAATTTGAGCATATTAACTGGACAGGGTGTAATGGTATCTATTTTCCCTGTATATGATTAATTGATCAGCTGATTTTGAGCATATTAAACAGGTGGAGCTATAATTGCCCTCTCTTTAAAGTGCATAGTGGGGTAAAAAAAGTCCAACCAATAATTAGAGGTAACTTGCTCAGGCATTTCTCCTCATATGGTAGGGAATATATTAGGGTAAGTGAGGGATAGCCACCGAGGAACGGGGGCGCCCGGCTAAGTTAAGGTGATTTACCTCCGTCGGTAGGAAGGTGTGAGGTGCTGGATGTCACACACAGCAACATCGCTAGCAACGTCACAAAAGTTGTTCGTTACCAGCGATGTTGCTAGCGATGTTGCTTAGTGTGACGGGGCCTTAAGGGTTAGTAGCTGTATACTTTATCTCTACTGGTATCACAATATGGGGGGACCAAAAGCCAATTTGTTTATTTATTTATTTTTTTATATACCATAATAGTGACCTGCAGACAGTGCCTGTGATTGCAAGCAGTCAGATGCTGTCACACAGGCTGGGGGCGCATCTGACTGCAACCAGTCACAAACGCCAAGACTGCCAGTGAGTGAGTGAATCAGTGAATATATATGAAGCTAATAAGAGGCCCCGGAAGAAGAGTGAGTGGCTCGGAAGCAGTTACAGTTTTTCCTGAGTTTCCGGATCATTAGCCGGAATTCCTTGAGAACTCCAGGATCGGTACCCGGATACTTTTGAAACCTTGCGTACTTTTACAGTCCAGATCCGCACATCACTAGATAGGGGTAAATATGACTACAAGCACTCAATATATTGGAGAAATGAAGAATTACACAGTTCACACTAAACAATAGGATATCTCAAGAACTAGAAATCCCTTACTGGATGCATATGTCATATACTGTCCCATTATAAAATAGAATGCATGTATGTTATTACTATACTTCAGAATTAATTAGCATAATCTGCCATATTATTCCATATATGCCAATGTCTACCTCCGAGACATACGGCAAAAGGACACTGAGTATCCCTCAGGTCCAATTAGGTCTTTTCTCTTTAGGACAGTGTTGAATACTTTATCTAGTGAAAGATCTGCAGATGGTGGTCGAAAGAGCTGCTTGTTGTGGGACGTTAGTCATCACAAGAAGAAGGTCAGAAAGAGGAAGCGGTGTCTCTAGTCTGCAAAATGTTTGGTACAGAGGAGAACACCAAACACATATATATATATATATATATCTATATCTATATCTATATCTATAGATATATATATATATATGTATATATATATCTATATATATATATATATATATATATATATCTTTTTGCCGGCATTTCACCTGACCGTGTAGTCCATTCATATCATATCATCACTATTGCGGATCCCGTGGTGATCTATGGGGGTTTTCATTTTGTGGTATAAAATCTGCATGAATTGGAAATATTCGTCAAGTGCTACTTTTATCTGCTTGTTTGTAGAAGTCTACAAAAGAAAAGGAGAAATTAAAGGACCTGTATACATCGGACTATACCTTTTTGATAGAAGGGTCACATTAGTTGACCACAGGTCATTCCACTGCTGGAGAACATGTCTATAAGCAATCACTTCACCAGCTCCTCCTTTTTCCATAGAGTCTTATAAGCACAAACTATCATCCCCTATCTCAGTAATGGGAAAGTCTGTTTTCACCGAAAACAGATTTTACCTGTCGATTGACAATATTGACAGTGAAAGATTAGTAGAGAAGGTGTAAGAGGATGGACCTACGGACATATGCCCGCCCCTGAAGACATCAATTAAAACATTTACAACATTAAAACATGCAAGTGTGTTATATAAGCTGTAGTAGATAGTGTAATGTATAAGATGGATAATGTTATGTGGGCCACAGTACTAGTACTGGCCACAAGAGGTCACTGTTTTCCTTTTCATCTGTTGTACATTGTGCGGGGTACTTTGCACGTTGCGACACCGCTACTGCGATATCGTCGGGGTCAAATCGAAAGTGACACACATCCGGCGCCGGTAACGACGTCGCAACGTGTAAAGCCTAGATGCGCCGATAAACGATCGCAAAAGCGTCGTAAATCGGTGATCTGTGTAGCGTCGGCCATTTTCATTATGTCGCACCAATAGGAGATACGATGTTGTGCGACAGCACACATCGCTGTGTGTGAAGCCGCAGGAGCGAGCAACATCTCCTTACCTGCCTCCACCAGCTATGCGGAAGGAAGGAGGTGGGCGGGATGTTTACGCCCCTCCGCTTTTTTTGGCCGCCTGCCATGTGACGTCGCTGTGACGCCGCACGACCCGCCCCCTTAGGAAGGAGGCGGGTCGCCGGCCAGAGCGACGTCGCAGGGCAGGTATGTGCGTGTGAAGCTGCTGTAGAGATAGTGTTCGCTACGGCAGCTATCACAAGATATCGCATGTGCGACGGGGGCGGGTACTATCGCGCTCGGCATCGCTATCATCGGCTAGCGATGTTGCAGCGTGCAAAGTACCCCTAAGGGTAAGAGACAGTTAATGTTGGGACTAGCCCATAGGGAAGGAGCTAGAGTCCCAATGCAAGCCAGTGTTGGGGGCACCTAGTGTCATGAAGTACAAGGGGATAACCGGGGAACGGGGCTCCTAGACAGGCCATAGCTATCCCTTATCCCAAAGGTACTTCTGAAGGTGAAGAGGTCTGAACCACCAACCTAGCCCAGTATGGTGGATTTCCAGATGAAGAAGTGGGGTTATACTTTGAAACACATTGAATTAAACCACCTCATATCTTACCTCTCCTGGATATGTGTCGTATCTCCAGCAGCGCAGTAACAGTTCCACATTTACAGTGTTCCCGAGTGATCTTTGGCTTCTTCAGCACTTGGACTCTGCAGCAACTGGTTACAGGCTTTACTTATGTGAGCACATTCTCTTATTACTGTTATTCCTTGTTACTGGGTAAGACCCTATTGCGCTCCTGCCCCACAGCTTTTTACATACATTTATTCTGTGGTGTGAACAGCTCCAGATACCGCCATGACACTCGGTGAGCTTTGATCCAAACGGTGCGTGAAACCTGGTGAAATGAGGTTGCTGCTCAGCTAAGAAGACAAGAAAGCATTGTTGACCTTAGGGAGATCAACATATCCACTGCGGAGACACCATCACGTGTTTCTCAACGCAGTGATTCTAGAGCATTGCCCCCTGGGAAGTATGCAAATAAGAAAGCCGCGGAGACACCATCACGTGTTTCTCAACGCTGGCAGGAAACTAGCCAGGTCTTTCACCGGGAAGGAACAACCACGGGAAGGGCAGTCTCCAGTCAAGGAGACCACCTATACCAAACATGGTATCCATCCACAGACAGCCGTTTCGGGGTATTTGCCCCTCATCAGTGTGGAGTAGGAATCTGGCTAGTGGGGGCAATGCCTAGTATAAGACTACTTAAGCAAGCATTGTTGACCTTAGGGAGATCAACATATCCACTGCGGAGACACCATCACGTGTTTCTCAACGCAGTGATTCTAGAGCATTGCCCCCTGGGAAGTATGCAAATAAGAAAGCCGCGGAGACACCATCACGTGTTTCTCAACGCTGGCAGGAAACTAGCCAGGTCTTTCACCGGGAAGGAACAACCACGGGAAGGGCAGTCTCCAGTCAAGGAGACCACCTATACCAAACATGGTATCCATCCACAGACAGCCGTTTCGGGGTATTTGCCCCTCATCAGTGTGGAGTAGGAATCTGGCTAGTGGGGGCAATGCCTAGTATAAGACTACTTAAGCAAGCATTGTTGACCTTAGGGAGATCAACATATCCACTGCGGAGACACCATCACGTGTTTCTCAACGCAGTGATTCTAGAGCATTGCCCCCTGGGAAGTATGCAAATAAGAAAGCTGCGGAGACACCATCACGTGTTTCTCAACGCTGGCAGGAAACTAGCCAGGTCTTTCACCGGGAAGGAACAACCACGGGAAGGGCAGTCTCCAGTCAAGGAGACCACATATACCAAACATGGTATCCATCCACAGACAGCCGTTTCGGGGTATTTGCCCCTCATCAGTGTGGAGTAGGAATCTGGCTAGTGGGGGCAATGCCTAGTATAAGACTACTTAAGCAAGCATTGTTGACCTTAGGGAGATCAACATATCCACTGCGGAGACACCATCACGTGTTTCTCAACGCAGTGATTCTAGAGCATTGCCCCCTGGGAAGTATGCAAATAAGAAAGCCGCGGAGACACCATCACGTGTTTCTCAACGCTGGCAGGAAACTAGCCAGGTCTTTCACCGGGAAGGAACAACCACGGGAAGGGCAGTCTCCAGTCAAGGAGACCACCTATACCAAACATGGTATCCATCCACAGACAGCCGTTTCGGGGTATTTGCCCCTCATCAGTGTGGAGTAGGAATCTGGCTAGTGGGGGCAATGCCTAGTATAAGACTACTTAAGCAAGCATTGTTGACCTTAGGGAGATCAACATATCCACTGCGGAGACACCATCACGTGTTTCTCAACGCAGTGATTCTAGAGCATTGCCCCCTGGGAAGTATGCAAATAAGAAAGCCGCGGAGACACCATCACGTGTTTCTCAACGCTGGCAGGAAACTAGCCAGGTCTTTCACCGGGAAGGAACAACCACGGGAAGGGCAGTCTCCAGTCAAGGAGACCACCTATACCAAACATGGTATCCATCCACAGACAGCCGTTTCGGGGTATTTGCCCCTCATCAGTGTGGAGTAGGAATCTGGCTAGTGGGGGCAATGCCTAGTATAAGACTACTTAAGCAAGCATTGTTGACCTTAGGGAGATCAACATATCCACTGCGGAGACACCATCACGTGTTTCTCAACGCAGTGATTCTAGAGCATTGCCCCCTGGGAAGTATGCAAATAAGAAAGCCGCGGAGACACCATCACGTGTTTCTCAACGCTGGCAGGAAACTAGCCAGGTCTTTCACCGGGAAGGAACAACCACGGGAAGGGCAGTCTCCAGTCAAGGAGACCACCTATACCAAACATGGTATCCATCCACAGACAGCCGTTTCGGGGTATTTGCCCCTCATCAGTGTGGAGTAGGAATCTGGCTAGTGGGGGCAATGCCTAGTATAAGACTACTTAAGCAAGCATTGTTGACCTTAGGGAGATCAACATATCCACTGCGGAGACACCATCACGTGTTTCTCAACGCAGTGATTCTAGAGCATTGCCCCCTGGGAAGTATGCAAATAAGAAAGCCGCGGAGACACCATCACGTGTTTCTCAACGCTGGCAGGAAACTAGCCAGGTCTTTCACCGGGAAGGAACAACCACGGGAAGGGCAGTCTCCAGTCAAGGAGACCACCTATACCAAACATGGTATCCATCCACAGACAGCCGTTTCGGGGTATTTGCCCCTCATCAGTGTGGAGTAGGAATCTGGCTAGTGGGGGCAATGCCTAGTGGGGGCAATGCTTGCTTAAGTAGTCTTATACTAGGCATTGCCCCCACTAGCCAGATTCCTACTCCACACTGATGAGGGGCAAATACCCCGAAACGGCTGTCTGTGGATGGATACCATGTTTGGTATAGGTGGTCTCCTTGACTGGAGACTGCCCTTCCCGTGGTTGTTCCTTCCCGGTGAAAGACCTGGCTAGTTTCCTGCCAGCGTTGAGAAACACGTGATGGTGTCTCCGCGGCTTTCTTATTTGCATACTTCCCAGGGGGCAATGCTCTAGAATCACTGCGTTGAGAAACACGTGATGGTGTCTCCGCAGTGGATATGTTGATCTCCCTAAGGTCAACAATGCTTGCTTAAGTAGTCTTATCCTAGGCATTGCCCCCACTAGCCAGATTCCTACTCCACACTGATGAGGGGCAAATACCCCGAAACGGCTGTCTGTGGATGGATACCATGTTTGGTATAGGTGGTCTCCTTGACTGGAGACTGCCCTTCCCGTGGTTGTTCCTTCCCGGTGAAAGACCTGTCTAGTTTCCTGCCAGCGTTGAGAAACACGTGATGGTGTCTCCGCGGCTTTCTTATTTGCATAAGAAGACAAGAAAGACTGATATGGCTCTAAGATTGACCCTCGTAAGGGATCACTGATGAAGGCTGTGGGTGAAGGATATTCAGTGAAACATATTGACCGGTGCCTTAAAGAAGGTGGGCTAATTTAACTTGCCTGGCTAATAGACTGTTCACTATTAAAGTGTCGTCACTAGAAAGAGCAACAATTGTGCCTCTGTGTTATACAGAATATACCATGAAGTCTGCTATGTAAAGAGTACTTCGTTGTTATCAACGTGTCTGTCGTCCTAATCAGGAAGTCCCATGGACCTGGTGAGGAATGCAATGGGACCAGCCTGAAGATTCTCAAGGTATCAGCATTAGTAAACACACCCAGGACTCTAATTTAAATGGGGTGAGCCGAGGGGCTGAACTTTCCCCACTCACTCATGGCTACCGATCCCCTGGCGGCCTTGTACTGCTGTTAGGGGACCAGCCCAAGGGGCATATGCCCCCCCTGCCCCCCGATCCAGCCCTCCTCTGGCTACCACCATGGGCACCGCTACAGAGGGGAAGAAGGCAGATGTCTCAGATAAGAGAACTGCTAACTATTGAAAGAAAATCATGCCTATAGATTACAGTAGGATCTGTATTGAATACTCTCATGGCACAGAGATGATTGAGCACAGTGTTGCCTTGGTACGATATGCATCACTATATACATGCTATGTAAGAACCTATGTACTGTATTCAGGCTTTTGTTTTCCCAGGTCAGTGGTATTATCTCATACATTGGAGAAGACATTAGCTTTAGTCTTTCAGTGCGTTGCCTGGTAATGATTTCTTTGCCTGAGGAAAATGTATCACGATGACATAAGGTAATGGGAAACGTTCCGCGCCGAGCAGTTGACACTTGACATATGATACCAAGCCCTTCGGGAAATAGTCGCAAAGCGATTTTCTTTATAGTTCAAATTTATTGATCGAAATTATAGAAAGATGGAAATTTGTTCTTAAAGGGATATTTTTATATATTTATTGCAAAGGGAATTACAGTTTTCTAATACAAATGTTCTTAAAGGTGTACTCCATGTAGAACCTGATTCATAATTTGCAGGCATTTTTTAAAGTTCCTTTTCTTTTTTTTTGTCTTGTGGTATTTGTAGACTTTTTTTCTTTTTAAATTGTCAGAGAAACTTTGCAATAACTATATAATTTTGCTGCAGCGCCACCACAGGAGAAAATGAGCATTACACCGTGTATACTTGAAAAGTGAGCCAGAGCTATAAAATAATATGTGCTTCCCAAATTCAGATAGAGAATAAGCTGCATTTAAGATGGTGCTGCGCCTCGGCTAAATTGGTTAAATCTATCCTGCAAGATCCCACTATATGGTGAGAGATCTACCGCAGGTTTGGTGATATTGCCCATACTTTACTTGTTACTTGTTAGTGACAAGCCAGGGGCCACAGAGAACAACACCAACACACCCCACACTCCCGGTCAGGCACACCGAAGTCAGACAAAAAAACCCTTGTTGCCTTCCTCCAGGGGCTGATGTCCACACCAGGGGGTGGGCCAGGCGGTTGGCCCCGCCCACCGAGGAGTTCACAGTCCTGGAGGCGGGAAAAGAAGACAGATCAGTTAGAGAGTTGAAAGTGGAAGGAAGGAAAGTGGTAGTAGAGCAGACTGAAGTTGGTCCGGGTGTGTGGCCCGGACGGATCAGCAAGGTTGGCAGATGGTGGCCCGGCGGTACCGGACCGGTACGCAAAGAGAAGCCAGCACCATCCGGCAGGGGCTTACGGACCCCGGCAAGGCTAGGAGTCGCCGTGAATTTGCCAAATCCGTTAGCGAAGGGAACCTCCTGGGTTTCCCAGCAGCCAAGTCCCGTCAGAAGGCAACCGTCCAACAGAGAGAGGGAAACACAGTCACCGCCAAGGCTAAAGTTCCCAGGGCCAGAGCCTGTGGGCAAAAGGGGCTCCTTCGGCAACCATCCAAGCTGGGGAGCGGATTACCGGTGGGAACCCATTGGGACCGTTTACAGTACACAGGTGCAGGGAAAGGCAGTCACCATCAACCTGCCGGGAGAAACAACACCGCAGCCGTCTGTGGGACCCGTCCATCCAGCCGTGTGTTTTACCGAGAACTGTGTCCTCATCATTGGCTAAGTGAGTACCACCCTGCCATGCGGCACAGCGCTGCCCCCGCGACCCTGCACCTCACCAGGCCCCGTAACCCGCCTGCCATCCATCCCTACCCTATCATCGGGCCCCGGGACAACCAACCCCCTACCCACGGAGGGGAGAACTAACATCCAGGCTGCTCCCTGTCATCGCTCCCGGGATCCCCGTCCAGAGCAGCGGTGGTGTCACCAATTTCACCACAACCGTGGGTGGCGTCACGGACAATAACCAAATCCCCACAATCCAATCCCCACCCTTTTCACTCACGGGCGAGGAGCGCTGCTCGAGTCCCCAGGATCCGGCCCACCGCTCGAGCCACCACCGAGAAGCAGCAGCCGCAGCAGCCGCGGCCGGACCCGAGCAGTGGGAGAGCGCAGCGTCCCCTCCTCCACCCGCGACAACTTGGCGTCACGAACAGGATCCTACCGTTCTACCAACTGGTGGAAGTGCGCCTTGTGTAACTGCCGGAGGTGTCCGGCCGAAAAATTTGTGAAGCCGCCATCTTGGGCGCGAAAAATTCCCGCTCGAGCGTCTCCTCGAGTAGTGGAGGCGCGAAGGCCAAAACCCCGCCCCTGTAGAGGAGGAGCCAGAAAGAAACTAAGGGGGACTGATGGCGTCTGGCCGCATGTAGCCCGCGGCTATAAAAGCAGGGACGCCAGGACCCTGCGGCCATCTTGTTGCTGGTTCCTGGAAGAGGCTGCCAGAAAGATGTTCATGCCGTCCTGTAGCCCCATAGCCCCCGCGCCTGGAACCGCGGCGTGGGTGGAGATCTGGACCGCGCAGCTCCAACAACGGCTGCAGGTCAAGATGCAGCTCCTCTTGGAGGAGTGGGAAGCCGACATGGCGGAGGTTGTAGCGACCGTGCGGAGACGCGAGGAAGAGGGAGCTTCGGAAGGGAGGGTGAGTGACCCACGCCCCTGTACCCCTAGTGGGTCGGTCATCGCGGCCGAGGGACCCGGTCCACGCCTGCTCGCCCTGCTACCTCCCCCGCTATCCGTACCGGCCGCCGCGGCCCCGCCACTAGCCCCGCTACCCCCGCAACCGGTAGCGGTATCCTGCATGTCCGCCCAGGCGGATCGACCTGTAGCCGGAGCCCGTGACCGACCGGAAGTGCTACCCTGGAAGGTGCACAAGCCTGAGCCGGAGGCATCCCCCGAAAAACTTCCTGAGCTGGAGCCGACAGGCCGCTCCGTGCAGGAGGCCCGGCGGAAGAGGACCCCTGTGCCCATCCCCCACACCTCGGCTGAGGTTGCGCCGGGTTGTCGCTGCAAGGCAGCACCCCAGGCCAAGTCACCGCGGGACCTTCCACCCAGATCACCAGTGGTGGGCAGTGTCCAGAAGGTCTCGCGGGGCCCGACCCGTGCGCCGGAGCTCGCAGCAGCTCCGTATTGGGACAGGGACCCGACACCGCTGGGCCCAGAGATTGCCGAGAGAGAGAGGAAGAAGGCGGAGATGGTGGCCCGTACGATCCGGGAAAAAGAGAGTCTGAGGCAAGCAACCTTCCGTGTCCGGGGCCCCCTGTATGAAGGGCAGGTGAGGCGGTTTGATGTCCGCCGGGGCTATGGTTTCATCTACGAACCGGGCCTGGAGGCCGAGGTCTTTATAGCCCGGCGGGATGTTAATGCCCACCTGAAAGAGGACCATCCAGGCCGCAATCTAATGCCCGGAGACCTGGTACAGTACACCCGTCACTGCGGGGAGAGAGGGTGGTTTGCGCTAGATGCAAAGTTGAGGGGCAGCCAAGAGGCCCGTGTGTGTACCGCGCCCCCTCCCCCGACCGATGCCGAGGAATCCGAATAATGGCAGTGGAGTCCCGTTGCAATTGTCCCCCGTTGGGAGCACCAGAGTGCTATTTAAAGTTCTATGAATGATAAGCCAATTAACAGAAAGAAAATTTACCTGATTGACTAACTGTGATTGAGACCGGTCGTTGCCGGCACCGTTGTCCCCGTGGGGACTGTCTACAAGTTTTGCATGAGGGACTCCTTATGGACAAGCCTGAGAACTAGCAAGGCAACCATGAACTTGTGGCTTGTAAATAAAAATGTTTTGTGGCTTTCACCGTTGCCGCCTCCGGAGAGGCAGATTGGAGGAAGGGCCCGCAGTGGAGTAGGCTGGAGCCCAGCCACCACCGGAACCGGTGGCAATCCTCTGGAGGTTTCAGGGGTTCCCCATGGACCTGGGTCCCCTGAAAAGGACAGAACCCGCTCGAGCAACTTGTGCTGGACTGGGGTCAAGGGGTGTTGCCCATTTGCTTAGGGGTAGCATCAGGGCCAGGTTGCTTGGGTGGGAGAGAGCGGAAGCCGTAACCGTTTGCAATGTTAAAGTAAGAGTACCACCCGATGTGGGAAGATGTTATTTTAATTGTAATCTCTGTTTTACCGTTTATCTTTTCAGTTGTAAAAATAAAACTGGTGATGGATGGGCAGCCCGCGGACGGTCTGCATTTTACTAAGGGGGAATGTGGCGCCCTGGACAAGCCAGGGGCCACAGAGAACAACACCAACACACCCCACACTCCCGGTCAGGCACACCGAAGTCAGACAAAAAAACCCTTGTTGCCTTCCTCTAGGGGCTGATGTCCACACCAGGGGGTGGGCCAGGCGGTTGGCCCTGCCCACCGAGGAGTTCACAGTCCTGGAGGCGGGAAAAGAAGACAGATCAGTTAGAGAGTTGAAAGTGGAAGGAAGGAAAGTGGTAGTAGAGCAGACTGAAGTTGGTCCGGGTGTGTGGCCCGGACGGATCAGCAAGGTTGGCAGACGGTGGTGACCGTCTGCAGGAGTGGCCTATTGGAGCTAGCCGTAAGGACCGTGGACGGGCGGTGGCCCGGCGGTACCGGACCGGTATGCAAAGAGAAGCCAGCACCATCCGGCAGGGGCTTACGGACCCCGGCAAGGCTAGGAGTCGCCGTGAATTTGCCAAATCCGTTAGCGAAGAGAACCTCCTGGGTTTCCCAGCAGCCAAGTCCCGTCAGAAGGCAACCGTCCAACCGAGAGAGGGAAACACAGTCACCGCCAAGGCTAAAGTTCCCAGGGCCAAAGCCTGCGGGCAAAAGGGGCTCCTTCGGCAACCATCCAAGCTGGGGAGCGGATTACCGGTGGGAACCCATTGGGACCGTTTACAGTACACAGGTGCAGGGAAAGGCAGTCACCATCAACCTGCCGGGAGAAACAACACCGCAGCCGTCTGTGGGACCCGTCCATCCAGCCGTGTGTTTTACCGAGAACTGTGTCCTCATCATTGGCTGAGTGAGTACCACCGTGCCGTGCGGCACAGCGCTGCCCCCGCGACCCTGCACCTCACCAGGCCCCGTAACCCGCCTGCCATCCATCCCTACCCTATCATCGGGCCCCGGGACAACCAACCCCCTACCCACGGAGGGGAGAACTAACATCCAGGCTGCTCCCTGTCATCGCTCCCGGGATCCCCGTCCAGAGCAGCGGTGGTGTCACCAATATCACCACAACCGTGGGTGGCGTCACGGACAATAACCAAATCCCCACGCTCCAATCCCCACCCTTTTCACTCACGGGCGAGGAGCGCCGCTCGAGTCCCCGGGATCCGGCCCACCGCTCGAGCCACCACCGAGCAGCAGCAGCCGCAGCAGCTGTGGCCGGACCCGAGCTTTGGGAGAGCGCAGCGTCCCCTCCTCCGCCCCCGACATTAGCATACAACATTGTGTACTTTTCATTAAAGATGTCCTACTGGTTTTTGTCTACAGCTGCTATATACATCTACTAGTCACCATGGTAGCAGACTACAAACAAATCCTGTGTAGTCTGATCCTGCATTCTTACACCATATCATCTACTCCCCTAATTCTGGGCATCATACAATTAGTAAATTTAGAAGAAGTGAGAAACCAATGGATGGGAGTATGACTGACAATTAAGGAGGTTTGTTTGTGATCCTTAAGCCTGGTGACACATGACACTGCACAGGAGCTGCAGACAAAAAAAACTGTAGAATTTTACTATTTGCAAAGTTGTTCCCTTTTTAATCTTACATGCTGTCATGCTCCCCGGGCCCTGGCGCCGTCCCTCACTCACCGCTCCGGTTCCCGGTCCTCCTGCCCACGACCACACATCTCACTCTTCACCCTCTGCGTCCTCCATGCTTCTTGTCCCCCGCTCCCGGCATTCCCTTGCGACCCAGGACACACTGTCGGGCTCTCCTGCATCCTCTTCACCGCTTCCGCACGGTCATTGACCTCCGCTTAAAGGGCCAGCGTTCCAGAAACAGGATACTGCCAAATTCAGGTACAGGGTATATTAGGACCTTCCTTCCATGTGGGCGGTGCCGGTTCAACGGGTTTCTCTAAGCTAGGTGTTCAGGTCCCCTCTTGCCTTGTCTCCTATTAACCCTGTGTCTTTCGCAGAGCCCGTCCTGCCACTCTAACCCGGTCCTGACCACGGTTTGCTCAGGAAGACTTTCGGTGACTGTTGGCTGTGACCCCACCATCTTCTTCAGCCTGAACCCGTCTCCGATCCTCGGCTTCACCCGCTGACCTCAGCCCTCTAGTTCAGCTGGACCTGGATCCCGCCTGACATCTCTACCCAGCACCTGAACCTGAGCCTCGTCAGCTGGACTACCTCCCAGAGACATCTTCTTCCCAGTCTCCAGAAGGACTCTGTTCCTGTACTGTTAGAGCTTCAGCTACCGTGCATCTAGGCCCTCTGGTGGGGTGATCAGACAGTCCCTGTACAGGGGTTAGCTCCAGGTTGCCTCACTGGAGGAGTCCGGTGCACGGCCCAGAGTATCCCCCACCAGGACATGACACATGCATTGTAACGGAAAGATTCTGCAACAGTGAATACCAAATTTCAGTTTTATTTGAAATAAAGTAGATCTACATATACAGTGGGGAAAATAAGTACGGCAATTGATACGCTGCCAATCTTGAAAGTTTTCCCACCTACAAAGAATGGAGAGATCTGTAATACTTATCGTAGATACACTTTAACTGTGACAGAATAAAAAAAAAAAACAAAAAACAGAAAATCACATTGTATGATTCTTAAATAATTAGTTTGCATTATATTGCTTGAAAAAAGTATTTGATCACCTCCCAACCAGCAAGAATTTTCTTTGAGAAGCTTCTACTCTGCACTCGTTACCTGTATTAATTGCACCTGTTTGAACTTGTTACCTGCATAAAAGACATCTGTCCACATAATCAATCACTCACACTCCAACCTCTCCACCATGGCCAAGACCAAAGAGCTAAGAACACCAGTGGCAAAATTGTAGACCTGCACAAGCTGGGATGGGCTGCAGGACAATAGGCAAGCAGCTTGGTGAGAAGGCAACAACTGTTGGTGCAATTATTAGAAAATGGAAGAAAAACAAGATGACTGTCAATCTTACTCGGTATGGGGATGCATGAAAGATCTCGTATTCTAGGGTAAGGATGATTCTGAGAAAGATCAGGAATCAGCTCAGAACTACACAGGAGAACATGGTCAATGACCTGAAGAGTATATACTGATAAGGCTGCACATCAAACTTAGATAATAGTATAATGCCTCAAGCATATGGACAAATATTGGAATATACAATGAAAAATGCTACTTGCTAATTTGAACATGTGAATAATGAATTGCATACCTGCCATGAATATTAGGAAAAGGAGATATTTAGCAATCGCATTGATCAATGTAACTGAGCCCCAAGGCCTCGTCAAGGCATATCTCTATATTGGGGTCCCTAGCTCTGTGACCCTAACTGTGTGTCATCTCATTGCAATTAAAAACTGCTGTGGGTGGAGAGGGGTAACTAAGGACTTTCTTATATAGGAGATGGAAAAAACATGGCCGAAAGGGGCGGAGCTGTGTTCACATTCAGAAAAAAACTACATATAACTGAATAGGATAACTGAAGTGAGCACTAATATATATATTATGAGTGCAAGCCAAAAATTACATACTATATACTGATAAGGCTGCACATCAAACTTAGATAATAGTATAATGCCTCAAGCATATGGACAAATATTGGAATATACAATGAAAAATGCTACTTGCTAATTTGAACATGTGAATAATGAATTGCATACCTGCCATGAATATTAGGAAAAGGAGATATTTAGCAATCGCATTGATCAATGTAACTGAGCCCCAAGGCCTCGTCAAGGCATATCTCTATATTGGGGTCCCTAGCTCTGTGACCCTAACTGTGTGTCATCTCATTGCAATTAAAAACTGCTGTGGGTGGAGAGGGGTAACTAAGGACTTTCTTATATAGCTAGGGACCCCAATATAGAGATATGCCTTGACGAGGCCTTGGGGCTCAGTTACATTGATCAATGCGATTGCTAAATATCTCCTTTTCCTAATATTCATGGCAGGTATGCAATTCATTATTCACATGTTCAAATTAGCAAGTAGCATTTTTCATTGTATATTCCAATATTTGTCCATATGCTTGAGGCATTATACTATTATCTAAGTTTGATGTGCAGCCTTATCAGTATATAGTATGTAATTTTTGGCTTGCACTCATAATATATATATTAGTGCTCACTTCAGTTATCCTATTCAGTTATATGTAGTTTTTTTCTGAATGTGAACACAGCTCCGCCCCTTTCGGCCATGTTTTTTCCATCTCCTATATAAGAAAGTCCTTAGTTACCCCTCTCCACCCACAGCAGTTTTTAATTGCAATGAGATGACACACAGTTAGGGTCACAGAGCTAGGGACCCCAATATAGAGATATGCCTTGACGAGGCCTTGGGGCTCAGTTACATTGATCAATGCGATTGCTAAATATCTCCTTTTCCTAATATTCATAGCAGGTATGCAATTCATTATTCACATGTTCAAATTAGCAAGTAGCATTTTTCATTGTATATTCCAATATTTGTCCATATGCTTGAGGCATTATACTATTATCTAAGTTTGATGTGCAGCCTTATCAGTATATAGTATGTAATTTTTGGCTTGCACTCATAATATATATATTAGTGCTCACTTCAGTTATCCTATTCAGTTAAATGACCTGAAGAGAGCTGGGACCACAGTCTCAAAGATTACAGTTAGTAACACATTATGCTGTCATGGATTAAAATCCTGAAGGGTACGCAACATCCCTCTGCTCATGCCAGCACACGTCCAGGCCCTTTGAAGTTCACTGATGATCCAGAGGAGGCATGGGAGAAAGTCATGTAGTCAGATGAGACTAAAATAGAACTTTTTGGTATCAACTCTACTCGCCTTGTTTGGAGGATGAAGAAGGATGAGTACAACCCCAAGAACACCATCCCCCCTGTGAAGCATGGGGGTGGGAACATCATACTTTGGGGGTGCTTTTCTGAAAAACGGACAGAATGTTTGCACCATATTGAAGGAAGAATGGGTTAGGTCATGTATCGTGAGATTTTGGCCAACAACCTCCTTCCCTCAGTAAGAGCATTGAAGATAGGTGATGACTGGGTCTTCCAGCTTGAGAATGACCAGAAACACACAAAGTGGACAGGATGACTGCACCGTATTGAAGGGAGGATGGATGGGGCCATGTATTGCGAGATATTGGCCAACAACCTCCTTCTCTTAGTAAGAGCATTGAAGATGGTTCGTGGTGGGTTTTCCAACATGAGAATGACCTGAAACACATAACAAGGGCAACTTTGGAGTGGCTCCGTAAGAAGCATTTCAAGGGCCTGGAGTGGCCTAGTCAGTCTCCAGACCAGAGCCCAATAGAGAATCTTTGGAGTGATCAAAAACTAAATGTTGCCCAACGACAGCCCTGAAACCTCAAGAACTACAGGAAGCGCCTGACCATTGTAACTGCAAACAATGATTTCTACCAAATATTAAGTTCTGTTTTTCGATACGATAAAAATTACAGACCTCTCCATTTTTTATAGGTGGGAAAATGGCAATGTATCAAATACTCATTTTCCTAATATATACAGGGTGGTCCAAAAGTAGGTGGACAGTATGTGTAATAGGGTTATCAAGCATGGTGTAAAGTGAAACTGACTCAGTTGCCCTTAGCAACCAATCAGATTCCACCTTTCATCTTCCAAAGAGTCTGTGAAGAATGAAAAGTAGAATCTGATTGGTTGCTAAGGGCAACTGAGTCAGTTTCACTTTACACCATGTTTGATATCCCTATTACACATACTGTCCACCTACCTTTGGACCACCCAGTGTGTATATATATATATATATATATATTTGTTATTTTTGAGATAATACAGTAAAAATACAAAATAAACCTTGGCTAAGTAATAAAGAAATCATTATGATGGCCAAAATCCTCGCAGGGCTCAGGCGATTTGAGAGCTTTTATTCCTTTGGCTGATACACTGGAAATTCATGGATTTATTGATGGATGTGTTTGATTTTCTTTAGCAAAGCCCTCGTGTGGACGGACTCTGAGCTGCATTTTCGCATACGGCCCTGATTGAGTTAATGCATTACTGATTCTATTTGCAGTCAGTTTGAGTCACGTACAAATCAATGGCATCCTTTAAGGGGTCTGGCATTTACTCAACAAGGTTCAATAAAATGTTAAAGGGGTTTTCTGATTGGAGAAACTCATTTTCAAATTGTCTGGTATGCAAGGGGGGACTCCGCAGAGTCGCTGTCTTTCTGTAGTCTTCAATCTATACAGATAAAGCCGAAAATCTGGCTGTGGAGCCAGTTGAATACAAAAATCACACTTTTCAACCCCCCAAAATTAGATTGTATAGAAATAAAAGAGAAAATGGATGTCTATGTGTTGAATACAAAACCAAAGTTTTTACCCAAAGGGTCTTAAAGTTGCAGCAACCATATAGTCGCTAAGGTGGGGCAACCTGATAATGCGCTCTAAAGTCTGTAACTATAGCAACGGCTGTCAACAATCAGTGCAGAAGTAACGGGCATATTTATGAGAATTGCCTCACAGTAAGATCATTTTGGTTGCCTATAGCCACTGCAGAAGTAATTGGGGCCTCATTTTCTGAGAATTGCCTCACAGTAAGATCATTCTGGTTGCCTATCGCCACTGCAGAAGTAACTGAGGCTTCAGTTATGAAGATTACCTCACAGTTAGATCATTCTGGTTGCCTATAGCCACTGCAGAAGTAACTGAGGCTTCAGTTATGAAGATTACCTCACAGTTAGATCATTCTGGTTGCCTATAGCCACTGCAGAAGTAACTGAGGCTCATTTATCAGAACTGTCTCACAGTAAGATCATTTTGGTAGCCTATAGCCACTGCAGAAGTAATTAGGGCCTCATTTGCAGAGCATTGCCTCACAGCAAGATCGTTCTGGTTTCCTATAGCCACTGCAGAAGTAAATAGTGCCTCATTTATGAGAATTGCCTCACAGTAAGATCATTCTGATTGCCTATAACAACCAGAGTGCAGCTTTCAGCATTGAAGCTCCTGAGCTAAAGTGAAAGCTGAGATCTGATTGGTTGCTATGTTTAACTAGAACAGTCTGACTGTGAGGCGGAAGTTTTCATAACTGAGATTTGAGATCCTTCAGGGCAGACATTTTCTGCTATATATATATATATATATATATATATATATATATATATATATTCATCTATTAGAGGTTATTACTGCTGATCAGTGTGAGGTGATAATACTAAGGGCTGTTATTTTAAAATACCATCCAAAAAACGTCCATCTATTGGGCAAGAGAGTGAATTTTTTCATTTATTAAAATTTGTTTAAGAAGTAGTTGTTGTTCGCTTCAGTGTGACGACAAATTTGTACAAATAAACAACTGTTAACAAAAAAAGAGCTGAAAGAAAACAAATTTTAAACGCTGAAGATGTCAACATCTGGATAAAATTGAAAATTTAACCTTAGCAAGCGTAACTAAGAATTTAACATATAATTTTCTTGAGAGAAGCCGCGGGTTATGTGTTTTACGAGTATATCTATAAAGCACAGAAACATACTATTAATTTTCTTGGGAAGAGTGTAATACTTAATTTCCCCTGTGGGGGCACTGCAGGAAAATCCCAGAGCAAATAATCGCCAGGAATTCAAGCTGTGGGACGCCTTGTGATCAGCTGCTTTATTCCCACAATAGTGTTTTTGATCAGTATTTCATCAGTATTTCTAGGTCAAAACCAGGAGTGTCTCCAAAACACAGAGCAGGGGGTCAACCTTTCAATTATAGTTTTTTTCTGTGTAAATTCCACTCCTGGCTTTGGTATACAATCACTGGTGAAAAATACTAACCAAACACTGATACAAAATACTGACCGAATACTGATACAAAATACTGATCAAATACTGATGTGTGAATAAGGCCTTACAGAGAGGGATAGTCCAAAAAAAGATAAAGAAAAGTATGAAATGCATCAGATCCCTGTGGCAGTCTGCATTCTGCTGATACAAAGATGAGCCCGGTCATCCATCATTCCATCACATTCAGATCCAAAGTTGTAATTTCCCTTATGAAGAGCCATGGTGCATTCGCCATTGTGTTATCGCTCGCTGCTTCCAGGTTTGCTGTCTCCAGTGCTTTCCTCTTGCATGAGATAATGTCAGCAGACTGATGAGAAGAAAATAGACTTCACCATCATCAGAGAGGATCTGCTTCCTTGGATTTCAGCACCTTAAGCAAGTGATTGATGACGAGCAGGAGAAAACAGTAATAAATCCAATGTGAAAAATGTAACTGTATCTGCCATGTCACAGGGTCATTAAATATGTAAAACAAGGGAGTAGCCGTAGGGAAGTGTAGAGGAGGCTGATGTATCCAGCTCTGGTGCCAAAGGGAACCAAAATGACCCTCTAAAAACAGCAGTAATATAACACATTGGGCCATGAAATACAAGATCTATCTATCTATCTATCTATCTATCCCTCTATCTATCTATCTCCGATCACAGGAAAAAATGGAAGTAGCACTCCACAGGTAGATAAATTGAGAAAGGTCAACATATGGACCAAACCATTGCTGTTTTGGGCAGATAAAATACACAGTTTCTCCAATTTATCTACCTGTGGAGTGTTACTTCCAATTTTTTTCTATTATATTTTGAGGCCTGGACCTTTACTTGAAAGTTTTGCTCCCATTTATCCTTTTTGATGAGTGGGCACTACCATGCTCGGGTGCTCAGTACTCCTGACTAGTGATGAGTGAGCACTACCATGCTTAGGTGTTCTGTACTTGTAACTAGTGATGAGCAGGTACTATCATGCTCAGGAACCCTCTTCTACCACACTGCCAGATGTGTAAGTGCCGCAGAGCATCTTCAAAGGCAAGATGCTCTGCACAAGGAATGGACACACTGTCAGATGTGCAAGCCCTACAGAGCATCTCCAGATCTGAGAGATGCTCTGCACAGAGAATCTTGACAGCAAGCCAACATATGCCACCAATATCCATCCTTTCCTCCATCCATCCTTCTATCCCTCCATCTATCCTTCCATCCATCCATCCCTCCAACCTTCCATCCCTCAATCCTGCCATCCAGCCTTCCATCCATCGATCCACCTTTTTTTTCATCCTTCCATCCTGCCGACCCTCCATCCATTCGTCCATCCATCCCTTAATCAATCCATCTTTCCTTTCATCCATCCATCTATCCATCTTTCCATCCATCCCTCCATTCATCCATCCACCACCCATCAATCCATCCACCCATCCATCCTTCCACTCATCCATCCGTCCATCAATGCATCCATCCATCCTTCCACTTATCCATCCTTCCACTCATCCATCCATCCTTCCACTCATCCATCCATCCTTCCACTCATCCATCCATCCTTCCACTCATCCATCCATCCATCCATCCATCCATTCATCCATCCATCCATCCTTCCATCTGTGAAGCCCCACAGGTGTTGTGTCGGTGCATTACCTTCAGGGACTCCACTCAGCTGGATCTTGGTCACAGGTAGGAGATCTTCTTCTTGTCGTGACGCCACTCTCAGTATTGCGGTCAGTGGGGACCGCCACTGCAGGTTGAGGGACGCCTGGGGCTGATGGTGAGTGCAGTTAGTTGGAATAGCCTCCTGAGAGTGAGGCAAGCCCCAGGGCCCTGTGTAGGTGCGTAGTACCACAAGGCGCAGAATAACTCCACACAAGCAGGATGTCTTTCAGGGTTTTTACTCACAGTTGATGGCAGGGTGAGTGACCCGGGCGTAGCTGGGATGAACCAAGTGGGAGCCAGGTGTCCTTCAGGCTGACTTGTGAGGGTGACTACTAACTCGCCTTCCTTAGCCCTTGGTGGTTTGGGGTAACCCCGACTTTGAGTCCCTATGGGGGTCACCCAGGGAAGATGCTGCAGCCTCTCTCCCCTTCGTTTGCCGTTTGCTTGTCGCCTGGACCAGGCCACTCCAGCTGCTTGCCTCCTGTGACCTATGGGCCCTAACTGTGGCTACGTGGCTGCGGCTTTTGTGGTGTTGTGGCGTGGGCTTTGAGAGCCCCACACCGGCAGGTTTAGCAAAAGAAAGCTGGATCTATCTCCGCTTCGGGAACTGCCGCCCGTTTGGGCCTGGTACTCTCTAGCAGTCTCCTTACTTCCCACTCCGTGCTCTCTCTTTAGCTGAAGATGGATTTCGGGTAGCCCTCCTAGTTGACCGTTCTCCCCCGTCAGTAGCCACTGCGCGGGCGCTGTCAGACTACAGCAGCCCAGGGGAAGGGGTCAGCTCTCCTCGGAGCTCCCTGGACTCTGCTCTGAACCGGCTCACATCTGGGACCTTCACTGCTGCTCCTGTCTGAGCTTCACTTTCCTGCTCCTCACTCCTCCACACTCTGCTTCAGACTCCTGACTGTCTACTCCTCCTTCTCTTTTCCCTTTGTGCCTGCCTACGCCACCTAGCAACCAGACTCTCTTACCACACCCCTTGAGAGGAGATGGAGGCTTTTGGCCCCCTCCACTATTCCAGTGAAGGTGAAGGCTTTTCCCCCTCCTGGGATCCCCAGGGGTCCTCTCATGGGTACATGTGTGAGACCTGATTACTATGCGCCTGTGTACCACACCCCGGTCAGCCTTCTGGATTACCTGTATTGTACTGTCCCCAGCATGGGTGCAGTACTCAGTGGTGCTTGACCAGGTCAGGGGCGCCACATTCCCCCTTAGTTATCACCAGCACGTCCTCGGGCTGCAAGACAACATTTTAAAATGCATAAAACATTAAAACATGTTAAAACATTTAAAAGCACCAGGTACCATACATCACCACCCTCCACCCACAAGTCCGTTAACCCACCCAAAACCCTTTCACGTTGGCCGCGACTTCAGCCACTTCTGGCAGGATGTAGAGGCGGCTTTCATGGGCTGGTGGTTTCAGGGTATACCTGGCCTGGTGGATCCGCGCCTTCAGCCTCTTCTGGCAGGATGTAGAGGCGGCCTCCACAGTTGGTGCTGACCAGGTACCCTCTTTGTGGTGGAGAGCCAGGCCCCATAAACAGGCATGCTCTCTGGTCGCAGGTAAGCCAAGGCCCTATATACGGACGGGCTCCTCCTGGTTGCAGACGAGCCAAGCCCCTAAACAGGCTGACTCTGGTGGTGGTGGTGCCCTCTGGTGTAACTATTTACACTGCGAGAGTTTGTGGCTATAGCCAGTTCATAGCCTTAAGGTTTATTTCTCACAATAGTTTATGTGGGCACATCTCTTAAACTTGAAAACGTTGCAAACAAACTTTCCAACTGGTCAAAACTTGCTGTACTTTACTTGAACTTATGCAGACTCCTCTTCACCAGGGCTTGGGCCTGTAGGGCTGCGGCACCTGTTGGTTTCTTGACCTTTTTCCTCATCTGTAGTGGTCTCATCGATAGGTTCCTTGTCTTTTCTTTCTTTTCCTGTGTCTGTTTCTTTATCTTCTTCTTTAGGACATGGTACTACATCTAGCGCGTACCACCCTCTTTCGCCTTGATGCAGGGTAAACTGTACGGAGTCTCCCATTTTTAAGTTTCTGCCAGGGTGTCCTCTGGGCAGATGAGCTCTCACATCTCTTCTATTGACGAAGATACCTTCTTTGATACCAGGTGCAACAATGAACCCGTATCCTGACTTTAGGCTGAAGTCCTCCACTACTCCTCTACAAAGGGGTCCTCTGACCTGGGCTTTGGACCTTCTCAGGAACCGTTTTTCTTGTAGGTCTCTGGCCGTGACTTCTCTCTGCTCTGGGGATGGCGGCGCAGGGGAAGACTGGGTTCTGCTGCGGCGCCGTGTCTTGCGGGCTGGATTCTGCGAGGTGCAGCTTACAAGCTCCCAGGTGAGGCTTTGGGGCAGATCTTCCTCAGCAGACGGTGTCAGATCTTCCTCGTCCCAGCGGGAATACGGCAGCATCTCCGGCTCTGGGCATGAATCCACTGCTGGTATCTCCTGAGTCAGCTCCTCAGTTTCCTGGCCTCCTCTCCCCCTTAGTTCTTCTTGGCACCCCTTTGGTGGCGGTGCTGGGGATGAACTTCCTTCAACAGGCCCAGGCGGGGGACTCTTTGGCGTGGTTGCTGCAGGGGTTGCTGGAATCCTCTTGGGGGTATGCGGAGGGAGCATGTACTTGTCCACCAACCATTGTGGAAACTTGGCCTCCATGTCAGCCTTCAGCTGCCAGTACGCGGGGTCCTCCCCCAGCGTGGGCTTTCCAGCAGGGACCTCTTTGGACTGGGGAGCGGTGTCTGCTCTGGCCTTGCAGGCCGGGGTAAATGGTGATGCAATCTCTTGGCGGGCCGGGCCCTGTATGGCGGCGGCCTGGTCTTGGCGGGCCGCGCCCGGCATGGCGGCGGCCTGGTCTTGGCGGGCCGCGCCCTGTATGGCGGCGGCCTGGTCTTGGCGGGCCGCGCCCGGCATGGCGGCGGCCTGGTCTTGGCGGGCCGCGCCCGGCATGGCGGCGGCCTGGTCTTGGCGGGCCGCGCCCTGTATGGCGGCGGCCTGCTCTTGGCGGGCCGCGCCCGGCATGGCGGCGGCCTGGTCTTGGCGGGCCGCGCCCTGTATGGCGGCGGCCTGGATCGGCGTCGCAGCTGCGATGGGATCTGTGCAGGCTGGGCTGGGCGTCGCTGCAGGGACCGGGTCTTGGTGGGCCGAGCAGGGCATCGCTGCGGCGGCCGGGGCTTGGCGGGCCGAGCAGGGCATCGCTGCGGCGGCCGGGGCTTGGCGGGCCGAGCAGGGCATCGCTGCGGCGGCCGGGGCTTGGCGGGCCGAGCAGGGCATCGCTGCGGCGGCCGGGTCTTGGCGGGCCGCGCAGGGCATCGCTGCGGCGGCCTGGGCTTGGCGGGCCGCACCTGGCGTGGCTGCGGCCTGGCTCAGCGTCGCCGCGCCGGGCGCCTCTTCAGGGACCGCGGGCGTGGCAGCAGGGGTCGGGGCATCCGGGCCGGCAGGGGTAATACTGGACTCACCCATCGGTGGCAGCATCGGGGTCTGAGTCGTCGCCGTTCGGTCTGGCACTCGTCGTGCGGTTCCCCCTTCATAGGCCTGAACCGCGGCAGCCATCTCCAGAAGTTCCATGCGTTCTTCTCTGATCTGCTCCACGACCCGAGTCTCCAGTCGGTCGCAGAACTGGGCCAGCTCCCGATACCACCAGGCAGCGGAGCCCGGTTCTGGGTTTCTGCGGTCAGACGCCATTTCCTCTGCGCCCTCTCCTGCACGACTCTCCAGCTGTGGACTCGCCGTTGCCTCTAGTAGCAAGCTGTTCAGTTTCCGCTCTGCCTCTTTCAGCAGCTCCTCTCCCAGCAGCAGGCTTCTGGCTCCCTTTCTGTCCCGACGTCTCTGAACGCTTCCGTTCTCTTCACAAGCGAGGTCAGAACTCTGCAGGGGATCTCTGGGTAGCCACACCTCTTCGTGGGCGGTAACTTCTTCCAGCGCGGGCTGCTGTTGTTTTTCAGCGCGCTTTTCATGGTGGCAATATGGCGGCGCTTCCAATTTTTCAGGCGGACCGCCCAGGCACATGGTCACCTGTCTGAACAGGTCTAGTCCTTATCCTGTTCGTGACGCCAGATGTGAAGCCCCACAGGTGTTGTGTCGGTGCATTACCTTCAGGGACTCCACTCAGCTGGATCTTGGTCACAGGTAGGAGATCTTCTTCTTGTCGTGACGCCACTCTCAGTATTGCGGTCAGTGGGGACCGCCACTGCAGGTTGAGGGACGCCTGGGGCTGATGGTGAGTGCAGTTAGTTGGAATAGCATCCTGAGAGTGAGGCAAGCCCCAGGGCCCTGTGTAGGTGCGTAGTACCACAAGGCGCAGAATAACTCCACACAAGCAGGATGTCTTTCAGGGTTTTTACTCACAGTTGATGGCAGGGTGAGTGACCCGGGCGTAGCTGGGATGAACCAAGTGGGAGCCAGGTGTCCTTCAGGCTGACTTGTGAGGGTGACTACTAACTCGCCTTCCTTAGCCCTTGGTGGTTTGGGGTAACCCCGACTTTGAGTCCCTATGGGGGTCACCCAGGGAAGATGCTGCAGCCTCTCTCCCCTTCGTTTGCCGTTTGCTTGTCGCCTGGACCAGGCCACTCCAGCTGCTTGCCTCCTGTGACCTATGGGCCCTAACTGTGGCTACGTGGCTGCGGCTTTTGTGGTGTTGTGGCGTGGGCTTTGAGAGCCCCACACCGGCAGGTTTAGCAAAAGAAAGCTGGATCTATCTCCGCTTCGGGAACTGCCGCCCGTTTGGGCCTGGTACTCTCTAGCAGTCTCCTTACTTCCCACTCCGTGCTCTCTCTTTAGCTGAAGATGGATTTCGGGTAGCCCTCCTAGTTGACCGTTCTCCCCCGTCAGTAGCCACTGTGCGGGCGCTGTCAGACTACAGCAGCCCAGGGGAAGGGGTCAGCTCTCCTCGGAGCTCCCTGGACTCTGCTCTGAACCGGCTCCCATCTGGGACCTTCACTGCTGCTCCTGTCTGAGCTTCACTTTCCTGCTCCTCACTCCTCCACACTCTGCTTCAGACTCCTGACTGTCTACTCCTCCTTCTCTTTTCCCTTTGTGCCTGCCTACGCCACCTAGCAACCAGACTCTCTTACCACACCCCTTGAGAGGAGATGGAGGCTTTTGGCCCCCTCCACTATTCCAGTGAAGGTGAAGGCTTTTCCCCCTCCTGGGATCCCCAGGGGTCCTCTCATGGGTACATGTGTGAGACCTGATTACTATGCGCCTGTGTACCACACCCCGGTCAGCCTTCTGGATTACCTGTATTGTACTGTCCCCAGCATGGGTGCAGTACTCAGTGGTGCCTGACCAGGTCAGGGGCGCCACACATCCATCCATCATCCATCCATCCACCCATCCATCATCCATCCATCCACCCATCCATCATCCATCCATCCTTCCATCCATCCACCCATCCATCATCCATCCATCCATCCATCCAGCTATCCATCCATCTATCCAATTTATCCACACTTCCATCCATCCTTCCAACCCTCCATCCATCCCTCCATCCATAACATGATATGATAATAATGTAAAAATATCACACAACTATTTGTCCTCCTGGGGTGAAGAAATATAGATGATGGCTGCAGCCTGAAGTTGAGTTTCACAAGTTGGTAGCACTGGATAATGTATCACAGTTTTCTGGCCTCGATACATGGATTTCCAGTGCAATTTTCTAACATGAAATGAAATGCACACCAGGCAGAGCACAGATGGAGACCGCACAGTGCACATGCTGCCCGCTCCCCGCACCTGACTACATTACATCCATCGATCCTACATATTTAACTAGAACATGGACGATTATTGATGTTTCCACAATTACGGTTCCATTAATGAAAGACACAAGGTCAGGAATGGTAGTGGGTTATTGATCAGAATATAACACTATCCTAAGAGGCACAGTGGGAATCGTTTGGTAAAGATAATAAATAGGAGATGTTAAATTTTTCATTTTTTTCTGTGGATTTAATAAAAAACTATTTGTAAATACATGGAAACCATCAGCAAGGAGGCTACCAGCTGTAAGTATGTATTAGTAGTTTAATGTGATCATGACTATTTCTATCCAGACTGATAATAATATTCATTCACTTATATAGCACCATTAATTCCATAGCACTCTACATACATCAGAAACACTATCCCCATTAGGGCTTACAATCTACATTCAGCAGCACAGTAACAGCGTTTGCTCTGTTGTCGGCTCAGATCAGTAGAGCCAGCAACACAGAGCAGCACACAGTGTCAGTGCACTCAGATTACCAGGAGGTGTTCAGACACCAGATCCTGCCCCTGCAAGTGACATCACTCTGGGAGCTACGCTGGTCTCTGCACATTGCTGGGTACTCTGAGCGCACTGACAGTGCACACTGCTGTGTGTTGTCGGCTCTACTGATCTGAGCTGGCCACAGAGCGTACGTTGTCACTATGCAGATCACACAATGCACAGCGAGGGACAGAGCAGGGACACAGAAGGGATAGAGCAGTCCCTGAAATGAGCATCACTGATGATGCTTCATTTCAGACACTACTCCGGGAGCGGCGCTGGTCTCTGCACATTGCCAGGTACTCTGAGCGCACTGACAGTGCACAATGCTGTGTGTTGTCTGCTCTACTGATCTGAGCTTGCAACAGAACAGACGCTGTCAATGTGCAGATCGCACAATGCTCAGCAAGGGACACAGCAGGGACACAGAAGGGATAGAGCAGTCCCTGAAATGAGCTTCATTGATGACGCTTCATTTCAGACATTACTCCGGGAGCGGCACTGGTCTCTGCACATTGCCGGGTACTCTGAGCGCACTGACAGTGCACACTGCTGTGTGTTGTCGGCTCTACTGATCTGAGCTGGCCACAGAGCGTACGTTGTCACTATGCAGATCACACAATGCACAGCGAGGGACAGCAGGGACACAGAAGGGATAAAGCAGTCCCTGAAATGAGCATCACTGATGACGCTTCATTTCAGACATGAGGCAGAGGCTGACAGCGACCGCAGTCTTTGCTCCCTTATCTGATGACGCTTTGAGTATCCCAGAATGCAATAGGATTCTCAAACGAAGCGTCATCAAACAGGAAGTAGGGGGGGAATCAGTAGTAGATAGTGTAGTCAGGGAAGGGGGTAGGAAATTTTTAATACATTCATGTTAGAAATGTTTAGATTGAGGCGATAGTGATTTAGACTGAAATTTCTTCTGCCTTTCAGCCGCCCCTTTAAGGCTGAAATAGTGAAGTCCTGGGATATTTTTTGTACCTAGTAAATTTATGGGTTGTAATAAATTATTTTTCCTTAATTTGTAACTTTTTTTTAAAGTAATTTATTGATTAACGTTAAGTCTATTAAATGCGGGTATATAGACAATGTATTCAGCCATCTCTGAATGTAACGATGTGATTCGCGGGAATGTCTATTTTTACTTTTCGATTTTATTTTTTCTTCTTCCAAAAAAAAAAAAAGAGAAAAACTATCCAAAGGACAGAGCAATTTATCGAGTATGCTGCACACAGACGTGAGTTTTCCTTCCAGCTGATGATAAAACATGGCTTCTTTCTTGCCGGCGCCTATTTCTGCGTTCCTTCTTGATTGAGTAGAATCTGAAGATTAATGTTCATATCGTGAATGAATAACGGCCTTTACAATCCAATTCCCAAGGACTCGCACGCTCTCAGTTTTGAATAAGCCAGCGCTTCCCTGCTCCATCAATCTTTATATGGAGTCAGAGGTAAGCTCGAATAGACCAATATGAAAAATAAAATCCAGGAGGAACAGTAACGGCCGGGCAGCTAGAGGAGGTATTCTATTGAAACTAAAATATCTTTTATAGTATATTTCTATATTTCATGTATCATTAAGGATTAAACAGGTTCAAAGCTAAAGAGGACAGAAATATACAGTTGAAACCAGAAGTTTACATACACTTTCTAAAAAGACACATCTGCAGGTTTTTCTCACTATCTGAGATGAAATCAGAATAAACCTTTCTCATTTTAGGTCAATTAGGAACCAAAATGATTTACATTTGCCAGAAAAATGAGAAAGAGAATGTTCTAAGGCTTTTTTATTACCTTCGGCAAAGTCAAAGTTTCCATACACTAGGAATACTATGCCTTTATACAATATAGGACAGCCCATATGATGATGTCATGTCTTTGGAAGCTTCTGATAGGTTTATTGGCAACATCTGAGTTAATTAGAGACACACCTGTGGATGTATTGTAATGCACACCTGTAACACACTGCTTCTTTGTGTAGCATCATGGGAAAGTGAAAAGAAATCAGCCAAGATCTCAGGAAGAGAATTGTGGAGTTGCACAAGTCTGGTTCATCCTTGGGTGCAATGTCCAGATGTGCCTTATTCATCTGTACAAATAATCATATGCAAGTACAAACAAGATGGGAATGTCCAGCCATCATACCGCTCAGGATGGAGATGGGTTCTGTGTACAAGAGATGAACGTGCTTTCGTCAGACATGTGCATATGAACCCAAGGACACATATGTGGATGTATTTTAATGCACACTTGAAACACACTGCTTCTTTGTGTAGAATCATGGGAAAGTCAAAAGAAATCTGCCAAGATGTCAGGAAGAGAATTGTGGACTTGCACAAGTCTGGTTCAGCTATGGGTGAGGTCACTGAGTTTAATGAGATTAGGTTACCTGCGGTCACAGGTGGAGGACTGTGGGAACCTTCAGCTGTGACAGCAAATAAACTGAGTGATGACACCACGCATTGCTGTAGCTCAATCTGTGCCTGAAGCCCACAACATGCAGACATGTTCTGTGCTCGCGCGCTGTCACTTCAGTAATGTAGCAGAGTTGGAATCGCCGTAGTAACTCGTGTGGATTATGTTGGAATTGGGTGTTTTGGAGATTAAAAGAAGAGTGAAAGAGGGTTTTTTTGTATTTTACTTCAAAGAAAGAATTTTTTTGGTGTTTGTGTTTATTTCTTTTACCTTACAGCTTAGTAATGGGGGGTCTCATAGACCCTCCCCATTACTAATCTAGGGCTTAGAGGTAGCTTTGAGCTGTCATTAACCCCTTATTATCCCAATTGCCAATGCACCAGGACGATCAGGATGATCTGGGTAAAGTTCCGGGATTGTCGCATCTAATGGATCCTGGGCAGCTAAAGGCTGCTATTTTTAGGCTGGGGGGGTTGCCCAATAGCCATGAGTCTCCCCAGATTGAGAATACCAGCCCCCAGCTGTCGGCTTTATCATAGCTGGGTATCAAAATTGAGGGAGGGACCGCATGCTGTTTTTTTAATGATTTATTTAAATAATTTGAAAAAAGCAACAGACAGTTCCTCTTATTTTGATACACAGCCAAGATAAGCACATGACTGGGGAATACAGCCTGTATTTGTTTGCTTTATCTGTGCTGGGTATCATAATATAGGGGGACCCTACTTTTTTCATTTATTTATTTTTACACTTTTGCACATAGCATCTGTAATTTGTTGCACTCAGACACGCTGCCTGTCACACGGGGTGGGGGCTTGTCTAACTGCAACCAATCAGCAATGCCGGACTGTCGTTGGGCGGGGAAAGCAGTGAATATGTATGAGGTTAATGAGCTACTCTGGAAGTAACATTACAGTTGCACAGGAGGCTGGTAAGTATAATGCACATGCTCTAATCCCCCTATCCCTTCTACCACCATTTTAAAGCCTCCGGATTCTGGTTCCCATAGACTTGTATGGAGATCGGCATCCAGGCAGATATCCATGATCAATTTCGGGACGGAACCGGGATTTTTTTTTAAACCCGGTTGCACCCCCCAATCCTGGGTATATGTGGGTCTGCTCATCACTAGTCACTATCCCAAAAGAGGAGTTACTTCATGCACTTGAGTTCTATGGATCTGAAAAAGATGACATAGTGTTCCAGCAGAACAATGACCCGAAGTATATGTCGAGATTGGAGAAGAAATGGTTCAATGACAATGAAGTAGAGGTGTTGGATTGTCTCTCACAGTTCTTAAACCTCAACCCAAACACTTGTGGGTAGAGTTGAAGAAAAAGCTGTATACATACCAAAGTGAGCGGACCAGTATACACCAACACTGGGAACGTGTTGAAGAGATAGGGATCAGATTTTGGTCGAGACATGCTTGAATGAGCAAGAGACCAGAAGGATTCAGGTAGCCCTAAAAGCCAGAGGTAGATTTAGAAACTAGTAATAAAAAATTAAATATAGATGTATAGCAAAACAGTAACAATGCAGTGACAAGACAAGAATCTGCATAACTAATCATATGCTAAATAGTTGCAAGTGAGATTTATGTATGAGATAGCCAAGATGATTGTCTATAAAATGAAGGTCGTCTCACGCTCAAAGCCGGAGTGGATGGTGAGATATGGAGCCTGAAAGACAAAAGTTAAAAACATTGTTACCCTTTTGCTCGTCAGTGTACATTAAAATTATTGTGTATATTCATGTACTGTATACATCTATGTTTTGTATTTTATCCTTTCATATAAACATTCACAGAACTAATATTATTTCACAACTAATATAATTACAGTGTAATGCTGAACATAAAAGTAACAAGCAATAAAAGGGATAAATGACCATTGTGTCAGCTTTACGGAGCAGAGGCAAATCCTACATCTCCAGTTATCTAGGAAAGTTTAATGATCAACAGATGATGAAGTTGCAGATGTCTGTATATATTGGCGGGCGGACTCCTATGATGTCCGGCGGACGTCATCCGGGTGAGTCAGAATATTCACTCACAAGACGAGGTCAGATCAATGATACCGATAAGGGAGTTTCATTATCAGTGTCAGAATTCTTGTGATATTTGTGTCATAATATTATATTATACAGAGACAGTTTATTACGGCACCAATTAACTTGCAGCACTTTAAAGAAGTTTTTATTAATGGGGTTTTCTGGCCGAAATTATCCCTAACGTATCCACTTCATGCTACTGACAATCCCCAACACTTTTTTTTCTACTGCAAGGTGGGGGTCAAGACTAGAGACTAATTTTTTAAAGAGGAGGTCAGATCCCATTGACATGACACTTATCACCTATCTAGTAAGGGAGCCATCAGTCTACACATTTATGGCATTTCAAAACTATGTAAGCCCCACCTATAAAGTGCCATTTACACGCTGCGACATCGCTATAACGATATATCGTTGGGGTCACGGTGTTTGTGACGCACATCCGGCGTCGTTAGCGACATTGCAGCGTGTCACAGGCAGGAGCGACCTTAAACGATCGCAAAACAGACAAAAATTGTTGGTATATGAGAGGTCATTCATTTACCAAAAATCGTTGTCTGGTCAGTAGCGATGTTGTTCCTCGTTCCTGCCACAGCATACATCGCTATGTGTGACACCGCAGGAGCGACGATCATCTCCTTACCTGTGTCCACCGGCAATGTGGAATGAAGGAGGTGGGCGGCATGTTCCGGCCGCTCATCTCCGCCCCTCCTTTGCTATTGGACGGCTGCCGTGTGACGCCGCAAGAACCGCCCGCTTAGAAAGGAGGCGGATCGCTGGCCAGAGCGACGTCACAGGGCAGGTAAGTCCGTGTGACAGGTGTTAGCGATGTTGTGCGCCACGGGCAGCGATTTGCCCGTGACGCACAACCAACGTGGGCGGGTACGCTCGCTAGTGATATCAGTACCGATATCGCAGCGTGTAAAGTACCCTTAAGACCTCCAGATTGCAAGACCCACATTAGTCAGACGTTCATACCATATCCGGTGGAATAAAGGGCATACCTGTTTAACCTTCGTCAGGCTGCATAATTTTACAACGTTAACAGCGACCCCTTATCTCGGAAGGGGGTAGAGATATTTTATTGAAATTTGGCCAATATATTCTGGACCAAAACTGCAGAGATGTCACGAAATTTCAGCCCTCTACGGCTTTTGGAAAAAAAAATGTATTGCAATTTTAAAACGGAATAGTTACAATTGTACCTATTCAGCCGGACAAAGGTTAAGGAGCTTTAAAAGGGTTATCTGAGTCTAAACGATTGATCAAATTAGTGGGGGTCCGACTCCCAGTGCCCCCACTAATTTCCTAATATCTACTCCGAATGTAAGCAAGCAATCAACGGAGAAGAACACCATAGCGCCAGCCATTGTTTAGTGGCCGCTGTCAGGCAATGCAGTTAATCTCCCATTCAAGTGATCCCCATTAATTTCATATGGATGATCTAGACTGTGGATTGGTCATCAATATTTTAGTCCTGGACAAGCTTGTCATAAAAAAAAGTTGCCGCATCTTCAATACTTTTTTGCATTACAATGGCAATAATTACAACATATCGGTAGTAAACTATCTGTGATTTAGGGAAACAGTCAGTAGTGTAACATGGGCCCTCAGCTGATGGAACCTTCCAACAGGGTTCCCCAACATCATGAATCTTCAATAGTACTGGTCATACAGACCATAGGTCCCTTTAGGGCCTTTACAGGCTCAATGGGCTTGGTGCAACTGTAACCCATGCATGCACTATAGGGAAGACCCTCACATTGTTAAATTGTGCACAAGTCCTGTTACTGACTAATATAATGTCACGAGTATGTCACAGCCTGATGTGATTTCGGGGAGATCAGAAGGTCACAGAATGTCGTTGATCACAGATCCGCTTTAGTGCTTGCTCGTTTTACCCTGAGTTTTAGCATATTTAACTCCTTCTGGTACTGAAGGGGTTAAGGGCCATTTTTATCCTGCAGTGATCTAGCAGGTAGTTGTAATGTCAGCTGCTGCCACTCCCTTCTGCTATAAATATCCACTTTTTCTTATGCGGGCTATAGCTCATACCTATGCTGTCCACTTGGAAGAAGCCAGACTCCGGAGAAAGCGGAGGTGTTGCTTCAGTTGCAGCTGAGAAGTTCCTGTTGGAGTGTTATTTCATATGTCTTTCCCCTCATATTTGTCTTTCATACCTCGTGTTATCTTATTGCAATGGCGAGACTGGCATCTCACTGGCCTTCACTAGTCACGATGAGTACAGGGCTAGTGATGACCTAGGCGTGTGATCAGCGTATGAGGGAAGGACCTGTCTAGGGACATTAGGGAGTCAAGGTATCAGCCTCAGTTGAGTGTGACGAGGTGACCCCGCTCCCCTCTCCTTAGCGCCAGGGCCTTCCGTTGTATTGTTACCCTAGTGTCCTCTGTCTGTTATGCCGCTCGCCGGGTGTCATCTTGGACCTGGCACTACAAGTGCAGTCACATCGTGACATATAAATGGCATAGCCTGTGAAAGCTGCAGTGGTGGAGAATATATAAGATAAAAATTGGTGCAAAACCAAAGGGGTGTTATATGGCGCAGGGATTGAAAGACTACCAAAATCATGCCATGTCCTATAGTGTTCTACTATTTAGAGCTTCCATACACGCCTGATAACTGAGTCAAGTGTTAATGTGATTTGAATGGGGAGAGAGGAGAACGTTGCTGTCGCGGCTTTTCGGTCCGGAAAACAAAAGACTTGGATGAATTCAAATATCTGTCTGGAGCCTCCCAGGTTGGTAAATCCCAGACTTTGATCCGATGTATGTGAAGGATTAGAATACACTACATAATTTAGACATAAATGAAGGCAGTAAAAGTTACATTTTAACAGGATGTAGAGTCATTACATTTCCATTACCCAACCTCCAGCAGTAGATAGACCTGAAATAATATGGGAAGTCAAACATATGACTTCACGACGAGCAGCGCCAAATAATTAGCTTGGCTCTGCTACATTTGTATATCATATTCAAATACCTACAAAAATAGTTGCAGATTTCCCTGTCACTTTTTATCTGCTATGACTACAGCAACACAGCGCAGTACTAAAGATCAGGCATTAATTACTGGGAACATTTATGGCTACCGAGAGTGCAAGGTTCAATGAGAAAGTCTGCAAATATTAAATCCTGTTAAATGTCTTACTAGGAGCGGCGAAGTGTCATGAGTGTGGACTGCAGTCCGTGAGGACGGTGTATAGGGGAACACGCGGTAAAGAATGCCGTCCAAGCAGAAGACCCTGCTGTTCTCCGCTGGCTTTGTGTCAAGTATAGGCTCTTTTGTCATCATCTGCACTTGTCTGGGCACTCCAGAATGGGTATCCAGTAAGATCCAATTCACCGGTACAAATTATTCCGGAATTGCGGATGTAAACCTCGGATTATTCCAGACCAGTCGTGCCAAGACGATCACTGGCGGTGTTGGGCTCCACACCCCAAAGACCCAACATGAAGGTAACACTTGACTTTTATAGTTGAGATTTATATACAGGTTATTGACACACCCAAGGGCCTTGTGATACTAGGTCCCGGGCCTTGAATCACAGAGACAGGTCACGGGGTTGGCGGATGCCCGGGTCCGTGACCTTGGGGGTTGCTTAAAAAGGGGTTTAAAGGAAAAATAAAAATAAAGGAATGTTTTTGGTGACGCCACTTGTGGTATGCGGCTAGATGAGGAAAGCCGCCGTTGTAAAGTCTCTCACTGCTGGGGCTGGTGGTACTGAGCAGGTTGGATGTTAGGGCCCTCCGCAAGTAGAGCTGAGCCCCAGGGAAGAATGATGGTGGTTGTAGTATGGTGAAAGTTGGTGAAACAAGTACAGGAAGAATTCAGACAACACAAGAGCTGCGGTTTAACTTGTTCTTTACTCACTGGTTTTGTGAAGCTGCAACCTGGCTGGTGTTGGTCTACCCATCTGGGCCTCAGGTAATCCGGTATTCCTTTTGTCCCAGTGCTGGTGTTGTGACCTGGTGAGCTTTACTTCCATGCACCCATCTGTAATTGGTGGGCCCCTGTAGCCTGAAGCATTTTGGGGTCCCCTCCTGTTGTCTCCGTCCTGGCCCGTATGGCAGGCAGCTTGAACCTCTCTTGGGTTGGATCTCTGTCTCAGTTCCCTGGGTTCCCTCTTTGCTGCTGTGCCCCGGACACTAACGTTGGTGAGGAACCCTGATGATTCCCTCACCGAACAGATTTATCAGATGAGCTTGAAGCATCTTCCTGAACTAGGACTCTGCACCCCGCCAGTGCCTGGTCCCGTGAGTACTGACACCGTACTCCCCCAGTGACCGTACTCCTTTAGCACAAGTCACTCTACACTTTCTGTCTGCACACCAACTTCAGACCCCCTCTCAAGATGTCTGACTACTGTCAACTGCACTCACTGGTCCCTCCCCCTCCCGGGTTTCTGACTACCGGGTTCGATAAGTCCAAACTATTGGTAGCCATCCATTAGGTCAGTCTCTAGCCTGTTACCCAACCTGGGAAAACGGGCAGAATTGTGTATGTCTGTTTGGTGTTTACCGGCACTGGTCTTCCAGGAACCCTAGGTTAGCACTGCACCTGTTACTGCATGCAATACCCTGTGGCACCTGACGCCTCAGGGGTGCCACATTATAAATTCAGCTCTGCTGCATCTGTACTTTCTGCAGCTTTGATACGACACACCACATAATGCTTAATAGGCCCCGTACATCACATTGCTCTGCCATTTATATAAAGGAGAAGGGCCCTGATTACTATGATGGACCATGAGGCATTCACCACTATGAAGCCCTACGAGAAGACCGCTCCACCTTTCCAGTGTAGAGGTTCTTACACACACATTCGCTTCTGTGTAATAAAGCCATGATTTTAAGGTCTTGCCCGTTTCCATAAGTCCCACAGGCTATAAAATACAAATGGCCACCTAATCAATATAGCTATGATAAGGGGTTAGGCAGGGGCTGATTTCAAGGGCTAGGATGGTGGCCACCAACAACTATTTTACTCTGTGGTCTCCTCCCAACTTATTCCAGCTTAAAAATTGGCCAAAAAAAATCTTGAAAAATCTGGCGATATAGAACCATTTCACAATGTAGAAGAACCATGATTAAGGAGTAGCCAAAATGCGTTGGATTCGGTTGTTTGTTCTCCACAGTGGTTTTTTTTACCCTTCTCTGATTGCCATGTAACTAATTTTTTACCAAGATGTAATACTAGAGAAATTGTATTTTCTGTGTAAAAAAAAATCTTCTTCCGTGTGAAACGGTTCTATATTGCGGCATTTTCCATGATTTTGTTCCTGTATTACCCATGCCATGCCAAGGTTTTTCCCGTGCTGACTAGTAGGACCAGGAATTAATCAGGGAACATGGTGAGCTGATTTATCTCTATTCATTACTTCCATTTTTTTAAAGCAGAACTAGACTAGATATACTTTGCCAAAGTTCTGCGACTTGATTGCACTTTTCGGCTTGAAACTACCCAAAATGTTTTCAGCTCAAGTTTGGCAATGTAATGTATTCAATATAAGCGCTGGGACCTGCTGCTTTGTACAGTAACGTCAAACCCTCGTAACCCTTTCGGGCTGAATTGGAGCTGAGATGACTCTTTCCGTTGATTCCTCAACTGTTGTCTTCTTGCCCCAAGATCTCCTCATATGGGTCTCGCGAACATCCCAACAAACCACTAAGGAATGTGCAGAAGACTTCATCACTTAACCGAAAATTATGGACACCTGAAAAATAAAAAGGATTGATAAAAAATAAAAAATATATGTAAAAAGACCCCCATGGGCCTGTTTATTCTTTATTATGGACACTGGCCAAACGTCCCTTATTTGCTCAGATGGTTAGCAGACCTGTATCTGTTGTGTAGTTGGTCCATGACCTGCTTAGGAAAATGCCTCTTAATTCAGGAGGACACTACATGGAGAAGGGATGGCACCCTGATATAACCTCTCCAGACAATGTGGTAGCTGCTAACACATATTAGGCTGGAGTCACACTTGCACGTATCTCGCGAGAGTCTCGCATTGCATCACCTGGCATGGCTTGATGCTCTCCGGACAAGAGCGTCTTAGCTGCATAGAAATACATGCAGCCGACCCGCTCCTGTCAGGAGAGTATGCGGCTGTACCGGATGATGCGATGTGAGACTCGCGCGAGTCACTCACAAGTGTGACTCTGGCTGTAATTAGAGTTTAGGGTGAGGCCCTGACACCGCACAAGCTTTGGCATCAAAGACCCCTAGTATTATGCTTTCATCAGTGGCATAACTTGAAGCTACTAAGCCCCAATGCAATACTAAACTTGTAATAGGGCCTTGTACACCAATATGTGCCACTTATACTACTTTTTGGCAAAGTGGCCTTTGAGCCTTCATGTGTTCATTCATCCTTTCACTCCCGACTCCACCATGCACATGAGCATTGGTGGAATGAGATAACCTTATATATACAGCTCTGGCAAAAATTAAGAGACCACTACAAAATTTTCAGTTTTTCTGATTTTTCTCTTTATAGTTTTCAGTAAAATGTAAATTGTTCTTTTATTCTATAAATTACTGACAACGTCTCCGAATTTCCAAGCAATAAATTTTGTATTTATTTTCTGAAAATGAGAAATGGTCAAAATTAACAAAAAATGCATTGCTTTCAGACCTCAAATAATGCAAAGAAAACAACTTCATAATCATTTACAAACAACAATACTAATAATGTTTTACCTCAGGAAGAGTTCAGGAATCAATATTTTGTGGAATATCCATGATTTTTAATCACAGCCTTCATGCGTCTTGGCTGCTTTTCACCAGTCTTTCACACTGCTTTTGGGTGACCTTATGCTACTCCTGGTGCAAAAATGTACGCAGTTCTTCTTTGTTTGATGGCTTGTGATTATCCATTGTCCTCTAGATTACATTCCAGAGGTTTTCAATGGGGTTAAGGTCTGGAGATTGTGTTGGCCATGACAGGGTTTTGATGTGGTGGTCCTTCATCCACACATTGATTGACCTAGCTGTGTGGCATGGTGCACTAAAATCGTACCAGGCCCATGTTATAGAATAGGGCAGATCAGATGAGTGTTTTTCACATGAAAAAAAAAAGAACAGCATGCACTTGTCTGAGCCGCTTGTCTTTGGTCCAGTATTATATTTTACATCTTTAATGTATAAAACGAATGTGATTTGAATGTAAAAAAAAAGTATAAAGATGACAACGTGAAAGCAAAATCGCCTTTTTTTTACCAGATTAAATTAATCAGAACCCAGCTATATAATACATTTTTATGTGATTTTTGGTAAATGGAAAGCTTTAAAATAGTAAGGGGATACACGATATATTACTGCTTTTATTCCTGTTTTTTCTCTCCCGGTTTATGTGGTTTGCAAATAGTCAATAATGAAAAAACGTAGGCTCACCACTCTCTTCATAGATCCACACATCGGGGATCGGTGGCTGGTGTCCACCAATATGTTACATAGTTACATAGGTTGAAAAAAGACCTAGATCTATCTAGTTCACCCTTCCTCCACCAATTATACATTTTGTCATTAAGTCATGTATAACCAACAATGTTGTGTGTAGTGAGGAAATCATCCAGCCCTGATATAAAAGCTGTTATAGTGTCTGCCATTACTACCTCTTGTGGTCGGCATTCCACAGTCTGACTGCTCTAACTGTAAAGAACCCTTTCCTATTTAGGTGTCGGAATCTCTTTTCTTCCACTCGCAGTGAGTGCCCCCTGGTCCTTAGTATTGTCTTTGGAAGAAATAAGTCATGTGCCAGTCCTTTATATTGACCACACATATATTTACACATATAAATGAGATCTCCTCTGTGACGTCTTTTTTCTAAGCTAAACATATCTAACTTTTCCAACCTCTCATCATATGTAATGTGAATGAAAAGAGAAGAAAATCCCACGATCTGTTCTTCAGTAAAATCCAGAATTTATTTAAACATCAAAGATTAAAATATATGTTCCAGGTTCCAAATAAAATCAATTCTGGATTTTACTGAAAAATGGATTGTGGGATTTTTGATTTTCTTTTGATTTACATTATAATGCAAATCAAAAGAAAATAAAAAATCCCACAATCCATTTTTCAGTAAAATCCAGAATTTATTTTATTTATTTATGTGTTTTGCGCCTTTTATATTTGCACTCAATTCATTATTCTATTTGTGCCTTTTTTGAGGTCTATTGTACTGTATATTTGCTCTCTTATTTCTTGTTTTGTTTTTACATGTTTTCGCCAAATTCATCAATTGCTATTTTTTTAAAAAGTTGCAAAATTTTTGTGCGACTCTACCCTAATTACCCCTAGTGTGAGTGTGGGTTTTAGGCATGATTTTTCAAAAATCCCTTTTTTTTCATTTAAAAAAACATGAACAAAATTTTTTGTTTGAAAAGTCATAAAAATGGTTAATGACAGGAAAGAATACGTTTTTTTTAAAACGTTTCTCCAAATTCATGAACCACGAGTGCCATTTTGATGAATTTGGTGCAAAGAACATCAGCAAATACCTCAAGATAAGAAAAAGTAAAGGGGCTTAAAAAAAGCCAAATGATGAATCAGGAATATAGTTTTAGAGCAAGAGGAGAGTAGATTGATGTGTAACGTTATAGAAAAAGAGTCAAGAAAACATATTTTATACTTAAAGGATTTTCCCCACGAACAAAGTTAATTTCAAAGTTGATTTTAATCAATAGATCTTATAATAAGAATAATTTCCGCAATTGGATGTGATTAAAAAAACTGTTCCTGTGCTGAGATAATCTTATATATGTGCCCCTGCTATGTACTGTGTAATGGCTGTGTCTGACTGTACAGGAACATGGTGAGACGATGTCATCCTTTCTCTTTTGTGCGTTTCTAAACTGCTGATTGTGTGTTTTGACCAAGGTGCTGTGGACTTTTTTTCTATGTACAGGGACATGGTCTGATCATACCACAGCTCCTGGGCAGATGATGAAAAAGAGAGTATACAGATGGCACAGTATGGGATCGTATCTGATTCTTTCTGTGAGGTAAAACATTTTCCTGCTTGTTTTTAAAAATATTTTACCTCATAGAAACAATAATTTGCGATCCCATGTTCTAATGTCTGTACATTTTATTACTTCTTACCCAGGCCAGATGTGGTATGATAAGACCATGTCCCTGTATGGTCAGACACGGCCATTACACAGCACATAGCAGGGACACATATATAAGATTATCTCAGCACAGGAACATTTTTTTAAGCACATCCAATTGTGGAACTAATTAATATTCCAAGATCTATTGATTAAAATCAACTTTAAAATGAACGTTGCTCATGGCAAAACCCCTTTAAATCTCTGACCAGCTTGAAGTCCAATGGGCGGTGTCACCCATCTTGGGAAAACAGTCCATCACTAAGTAGGACCGCCCGGCAGACTCATAAACTCTAAATATTCATGCATTTAAACCAATGATATATGAATTAATCTTTCCCCATCTGCTCGACTTCTCCTGCTCTATAACATGCTTTGTGCAGATATTGCAGCATGCTCAATATGACGTACCCACGTTAACAATGATGGAGATTTCCTTTAAAGGAGGTATTCCCATCTCCAATATCCTATACCAATATGTAGTAGGTGTAATAATAATAATAATAATAATTAATAATAATATTAACACATATATCCAATTAGAAATGTAATATAGTTCTCTTGATTAGTTACTGTATGTCTATTACCTCATGTGCAGGGCATTGCAGTAGCTTAGATATCCATGGTCATGACCACGAGCAACTAACTGTCACTATACAGTGTGTCCACCCATATCCTGTCCACTGCCATCAACTTGATAATGGCTGCAGCTATAGGCATAGAAGTGGTGTCTAGGTATAGTAAAGTAACCATGCGCTACGCAATGAAACCACCTATAGCGCCACCTTGTGGAAAACAACGGAGTTAACATTTTTATCTCGAAAACGGAACGAGATAGAGAAAAAAAGTGAATTACAAAGTTGTAGGGCGTCATCAATTCAATACGAATCAACACCTTGCATACAGAAATGCTATGATTAGAACGTGTAAAACTCACAAGGCTGCGGACGTGAAGCAATACCTCATGGAGACCTTCCTACAAGTCATTGGGCATATTGGCTGTGTGGAGTGGCCTCCACGCTCACCTGACCTGACCCCATTGGACTTCTTTCTGTGAGGTCACATCAAACAGCAGGTGTATGCGACCCCTCCACCAACATTGCAGGACCTACGACGACGTATCACAGATGCTTGTGCAAACGTGTCCCCTACCATATTGCACAACGTGCAGCAAGATACAGTATGCTGTGCAGAGCCCAGATGTGCATTGCAGCTGACGGGGGCCACTTTCAGCATCAACGTTAAATGAGCGCCATATGCGTGACCAGCATTCAATGTTTTGGGGGAGTCATGGATTTGATATCATAGCATTTCTGTATGCAAGGTGTCGATTCGTATTGAATTGATGACGCCCTACAACTTTGTAATTCACTTTTTTTCTCTATCTCGTTCCATTTTCGAGATAAAATTGCTAACTCTGTTGTTTTCCACCAGGTGGCGCTATAGGTGGTTTCATTGCGTAGCGCATGGCTACTTTACTATACCTAGACACCACTTCTGTGCCTATAGCTGCCGCAGGTATCAAGTTAATGGCGTTGGACAGGATATAGGTGGACACACTGTATATGGTTGTAACCATGGATTCCTAAGCTGCAATACCCTGCACATGAGGTAAGAGACATAGAAATGTAGTATAGTTCTCCTAATTAGCTATGTGTTTTACCTCATGTACAGGGCATTGCAGTTGCTTAAGTATCCATGGTCGTGACCACGAGCAACTAACTGTCACTATATATGGTTGTAACCATGGATCCCAAAGCTGCAATGCCCTGCACATGAGGTAAGAGACATAGAAATGTAGTATAGTTCTCCTGATTAGCTATGTCTCTTACCTCATGTGCAGAACATTGTAGCTTACAGATCCATGGTTACCACCATATATAGTGAGAGTTAGTTGCTCTTGGTCACAACCATGGATACCTAAGCTACTGCAATAACCTGCACATGAGGTAATATACATAGCTAATCAATAGAACTATACTACATTTCTTTTTAGAGGTATTTGCTAATATTATTAATTATTATTATTATTACTAGGCCTACTATATATTGGTATAGGATCTTGGAGATGGGAATACCCCTTTTAAGGAACGACTTTATGATATGTTTTGTTGCCTAATGACAAATACTTTTGCCAGTTACTAACGGAACATAAACTTCAGTTTTGCAGATATTGACGGACACAAACGGTATTAAAATCATCCACATCTTAGTCATAATATTGCTGGTTATCGGCCTTGTTTCCTCATTCTTGGGCTCGCTGACTACATGCTTGAACAGCGTCAGCAATCCTTATCTGACATTCCTGGGACCTCTCGGAGTTTATGTCTGGACTGGAATCAATGGTAAACGGGATCATAAATTCTGATAATAATCAAATTATTAACTATTGAATAAGCTTAATTTATGATTAATGTTGCTACTCTCATCAACAAATGTATATTCATAATATAGCTCCATCATTTTTTTTTATTATTTATTTATTTATTTATTTTTAATCTTCACGTATTTCTTCAGTTTTCCTAAACTTTGGAAACCATCAGCAATCTGGAAACCATCAGCAAGATTCTTATCTAAGTCAGTTCATTAACACATGAACATCCAAATAGCCCATATATAAACATTTAATCTCCATGATATGCCATAACATTATTATTAGTGGGGGTCCGGCCACTGGGTCAGGTGAATATAACTATGATGGATAGCAGCTCTTATTTTAAGGATTAGGGGTCCAACTAATCAGAAAGTGATGGCTTCTTCTAGCACTGTTCAGTTGAAAGGTTGAAAAACCCTTTAAATCTTAAAACAAATGTAGATAACTAATATAACGACATACCAAGTTCACAGTAGCAGAGCGACATAATAGGTATACAAGATCCATCAACAGTATTTTACTGATGGTTTCCAGGTAGGAAAAAATTTTTCTGTGCTCCACAAAATATGAGCGAACTGAAAAATAACAAAAAAGTGTTAAAAATATACAACGTATTACATGGAGCAGGGCTGAGCAAAGAGCAGCACATGAGCCATATCCGGCCCTAAGGGCTTAAAACAGTGAACCGCAAGCAGAACCATGACCGACTGGTTGCCGCTGCTGTCCACTGCCCATCATCATCGGTGTTTGCATCCACAGAATGAAGACGGTCGAGAACACGTTGGTGGAGGAGGGGCCACTGGCTCTGTTTTCCACCAATCAGAGTGAAGCACAGCAGATGTCATGACATCACATTATCACGTGTACTGTGCGTTGTGTCAGTGCACCAAAGGCCGGTGCAGAGCGCCAAGGGAACGGGAGCAAGGGGAGTATGTGGTGGGTTTTTTCATGTATATTATAGGATGTTTTCATGTATCATTCAGTGCTCATACTGTATATAGAGGGTTATATGGGGACTCAGAAATGTATATAGGAGGCTATGTGGAGGCTCATACTGGATAAAGGAGGCTATGTGGATCTCATAATGTATATAGGAGGCTAAGTGGGGATTCATAAAGTATATATGAAGCTATGTGGGGGCTTATACTGTATATAAGGAGCTATTTGAGGGCTCATACTGTATGTAGTAGCCTATGTGGGGGCTCATACTGTATATAGTAGCCTATGTGGGGGCTCATACTGTATATAGTAGCCTATGTGGGGGCTCATACTGTATATAGTAGCCTATGTGGGGGCTCATACTGTATATTTGAAGCTATGTAGGTCTCATAATGTACTGTATATAGAAGGACATGTGGGGCTCATAAAGTATATAGGAGGCTATGAGGTGCTCATACTGTATATAGGAGGCAATATGAGGCTGATACTGTATATAGGGGGCTATGTGGGTGCTCATACTTTATATAAGGGGTTATATGACGGCTCATACTGTATATATGAAGCTATGTGGGGCTCATAATGTATATAGAAGGCTATGTCGGGCTCATACTGTATATAGAAGGCTTTGTGAGGTTCATACTGTATATAGGAAGTTATGTGGGACTCATACTGTATATAGGAGCCTATGTGGGTTCTCGTACTGTATATAAGAGCCTATGTGGGTCTCAAACTGTATATAGGAGGCTATGTGGGGCTCATAGTATATCTAGGAGGCTATATGGCTCTCATAACGTATATATGAGGCTAGGTTATATGGGGGCTCATACTGTATATAGGAGGCTATGTTGGGGCTCATACTGTATATAGAAGGTTATGTAGGGCTCATAATGTATATAGGTAGCTATGTGGGGTCTCACTGGATATCGAGGGTTATGTGGTGGCTCATACTTTATATAGGAGGCTCTGTGGGGCACATACTATATAGGGGGCTATGTGGATCTCATACTTTATATAGGAGGCTATGTGGGGATCATACTGTATATAGAAGGCTTTATGAGGCTCATACTGTATATAGAAGGCTTCATGGGGCTCATACTGTATATAGGAGCCTATGTGGGTTCTCGTACTGTATATAAGAGCCTATTTGGGGCTCAAACTATATATAGGAGGCTATGTGGGGCTCATAGTATATATAGGAGGCTATGTGGGGCTCATACTGTATATAGGAGGCTATATGGCGCTCATAAAGTATATATGAGGCTATATGGGGGCTCATACTGTATATAGGAGGCTATGTTGGGGCTCATACTGCATATAGAGGGTTATGTGGTGGCTCATACTTTATATAGGAGGCTATGTGGGGCACATACTATATATAGGGGCTATGTGGATCTCATATTGTATATAGGAGGCTATGTGGGCTCATACTTTATGTAGGAGGTTATGTGAGGCTCATAATGCATGTAGGAGGTGTCACAAACCACCGTGGGGGTCACTCAGAAATCCCCCGCGCTGGCTACCAGTACGTCACAATCGGGGGGTAACAAGTGGGGGGTCACCCCTCCTTTATACCTCCCGACCGACAGACAGAGCACGTGACGCGCTCTCTAGCGCCCCTCTTATAGTCAGGCCAATTATGGAATTGCCCGACAATAAGCAAGGAGGCCGCTATACTACTTATGCCGATTATTGAAGGGTCCCCGGTGAGAGTAGGGTATATATTCCCCCGACCTCCGCGGGCGGAATATATAATATCTTCCCGAATCTCACTGGCCTCCCCACAATAATCCTTGGCACAACTCGCTGCCACCAACCGCTTCACGGTAACTATTAGCCGAACACACAGACGTGGGATTCAAGATCGAGATAACAGAACAGCCCAGGATTAATTATATAATTTAATCGCCTAAAGCACACTAGAAACTACAATATATACAATAGGGAATCTACAGAATATACAGTTATGTCAGAGTACAGTTACAGTCAAAGCATGGGTTACAAACAGGCATACACAGTTCCAGCAGTTACCTTGTTGCGTCTGGCCACAGGGGGGCGCTGTAGACCAGGTTTCCAGGAACTCCCACAGATGTTTCCTGCACGTGCCCCCAGCGAGAAGAACCTTGGAAAATGGCCGAAGCAGGGTTATCAACCTGGGCAAATCCAGGTCCCCTCCTACCTTAGTGACCTCACAGGGAGCACTGCTCCACCCCTGGCTGGAGTTATGGACAAATTCACAACATGGAATATGGGCCATAACTTTGCCTGGGAGCGTCGTAGGCGGACGCCAATGCTCTCATTGTGACAGTTATGAATTTAGCTACAGAACGAGGGGACTCATGACCTGTCTACGAGTTCCCATATGGCTGATATCACGTTTGGTGTGTTTCCCAATGTCCTACTTCCATAAAAAGGGTGTGCCAGCATCGTCCACATGCGGAGACACCATTGTTATGGTTGCCATATTTATCGGAGATATGGCTTGCGAGATATGAACCATTTTTTACTGGAGTCGTTCTGTCTGGCTACTTCCAAGCCTTGCTAATGAGATACAACTCTTGTTACAGGGTGACGGCAGGGAGTCATCCTGGATCCATTGTCCTCACATTATCTCATCTCCATATCAGAGGAGATGGCCATGAGTTGTGTAAGTGGAATGTGACACCTTCCAGATGCTGTACATTTGGAACAAGAAGGGAGGGGGGCACTGCCAGGGAGTGATGAGAGCAATTATGACTTCTCGTCATAATTCCTCTTCATATCCCAGGCTTTACCTCACACCTCCCCCCTTTTGAGGGCGCTAGGGGGCAGCACCCTCCGGTGTTCCCCCGTGCGCCCGTCCGCGACCTCTCCTTGTCGGGACAGCCCGTCTGCGTTACCGTGGTCACGGCCCCTTTTGTGGCGAATGGTGAAGTCGTATTGCTGGAGCGCAAGGCTCCATCGCAACAATCGCCCATTCGTCCCAGAGACGGTGTGCAACCAGCTGAGGGGATTGTGGTCCGTCTCCACGATGAAGTGGCGCCCGTATAGATAGGGTTGCAGGCGCTGCAGGGCCCACACTATGGCCAGGCACTCCTTCTCCATTGTAGAATAGGCCACTTCCCTTGGTAACAGCTTCCTGCTCAGGTACAAGACTGGGTGCTCTTGGCTCGCAGAGTCCACCTGGCTGAGCACCGCACCGAGGCCGAAGTCACTGGCGTCGGTCTGTACTACAAACGGCCGCGTGAAGTCGGCTGCCTGTAGCACGGGCGGGCTGGACAGGGCGTCCTTTAGGGCCCGGAAGGCTGTCTCGCAGTCCACTGTCCAATCGACTGCAGAGGGCAGCTTCTTCTTGGTGAGGTCCGTCAAGGGCTTTGCTAGGCTACTATAGCATGGAACAAACCTCCTATAGTACCCAGCGGTCCCCAAGAAGGACATCACCTGCTTCTTGGTCCTGGGGGTGGGCCAGGATGCGATGGCCTCCACTTTCTCAGGCTCGGGCTTCAGCGTTCCCCCACCTACCCGGTGACCGAGGTACTGGACCTCGCTCATGGCCAGCTGACACTTTCCCGGCTTGATGGTCAAACCTGCCCGGTGGATCCGCCTGAGCACCTGTGCTAGATGCTCTAGGTGGTCCTCCCAGGTGGGACTGAAGACGGCAATGTCATCCAGGTACGCGGCCGCGTACCCTTCAAGTCCCTTGAGCAGGGTGTTGACCATCCGCTGGAAAGTGGCAGGGGCATTCCTCATCCCGAATGGCATCACCGTGGACTCGTACAGTCCAAATGGGGTAATAAAGGCAGAGCGTTCCCTGGCCTTGCGAGTCAGGGGGATCTGCCAATATCCCCGGCTCAGGTCCATGATGGTCAGGTACTGAGCCCCGGCCAACTGATCGAGCAGGTCATCGATGCGTGGCATTGGGTACGCATCGGCGACCGTGACAGCATTGAGCCCCCTGTAGTCCACGCAGAACCGAGTGGTTCGGTCCTTCTTAGGGACGAGGACTACAGGCGAGGCCCAAGCGCTGTTGGATGCCTGGATCACCCCCAGCTCCAGCATCTCGTCAATCTCCTGGCGCATGTGTTGCTGCACCTCCAGGGAGACCCGATATGCTGAACGCCGGATCGGGGGATGATCCCCAGTGTCCACGTGATGGACAGCCAAGTCAGTCCTTCCGGGCTGGTTGGTAAACAACCCCTGGAAGGGGTGTAGGGTGGCCCACAGCTGGGACCGTTGGTCCTCCAAGAGCTGGTGGCCAACCTCCACATCCTCAATGGATCCGCCTGCCCTAACCTGGGCTAGCATATCCAAGAGGGTTTCCGCTTCTCCCTCCTCGGGCAGGTTGCACACGGGGAGCGCACATGCCTCCCGCTCATGATGTGCCTTCATCATGTTCACATGGAAGGGCTTCCGCCTTCCACGGGCAGGGTCCAGGGTGACCAGGTACGTCACAGGGTTGAGCTGCTGGTACACGAGGTATGGGCCTTCCCAGGCTGCCTGAAGCTTGTCCTGTGGTACGGGGACCAGTACCCACACCTCTTGACCCACTTGGTAGGTCCTCTCACAAGCGTTCTGGTCGTACCAACGCTTCTGATCAGCCTGGGCTTGAGCCATATTGTCGTGTACCAGTTGCGTCAAGGCCTGCATTTTGTCCCGGAAGCGCATGACATACTCGATAACCGACACTCCAGGGGTGGCCAAATCCCCTTCCCAAGCCTCTTTCACCAGAGCCAGGGGGCCCCGCACACGTCGCCCGTACAGGAGCTCAAACGGTGAGAATCCTGTTGAGGCCTGTGGAACCTCCCGGTAAGCAAATAACAGGTGTGGGAGATACCGCTCCCAGTCACGCCCATGGGAGTCGACCAACATCTTAAGCATCTGCTTTAAGGTGCCATTGAACCGCTCGCACAGGCCATTAGTCTGTGGATGGTACGGGCTGGCCACCAGATGTCGCACCTGGACTTGCTTACAGAGGGTCTCCATCAGCTGGGACATGAATTGGGTCCCCCGGTCGGTGAGCATTTCCTGGGGAAAACCCACTCGGGAGAAAATCTCTAGCAATGCGGTGGCCACCTTGTCAGCCCGAATGGACGACAAGGCCACTGCTTCTGGGTACCGGGTGGCATAGTCCACTACCGTCAGTATGAAGCGTTTCCCGGAGCTGCTGGGGATGGCCAGCGGGCCGACCAGATCCACAGCCACCCTCCTGAAAGGCTCATCGATGATGGGCAGAGATACCAGTGGGGCTTTGGGGCGTGGCCCCGCCTTCCCCACTCTCTGACAGGTTTCACACGAACGGCAGTAGGCAGCCACATCGGCCCCCATTTTTGGCCAGTAGAAATGCTGGTTTAACCTGGCCTTGGTCTTAGCGATCCCTAGGTGTCCGGCCATCGGAATCTCATGTGCGATCCGCAACAACTCCGTCCGGAACGGATAGGGTACCACCAACTGTCGGTCCCTGGGCCACGCCTCCGGTGAACCCTGCTGGACCGTGGCCCGGTACAGCCGTCCTTGGTCCCAGACCACTCGCTCCGGGTCCGAGTCCGAGGGAGGCTGTGCCGCCTGCTCCTTTAGAGCTTTCAGGCTGTCGTCAGCTTCTAACGCTGCCTGAAACTCCTGACTAGATGTGGCCAGAATCGACGAGACTGTCACATCTTCAGTCAGTACCCCGGGACCTGTGTCCTGGCCTCCACCTGACTCGGCTGCCACTTGGTCAGAAGGGGAAGAGCTATCGGACCTCCGGGAGGCCCCTTGGCTTCCAGCACTCCCACTGCGGGTGACAGCGGCCACAGCCGCTGCGACCGTGGGTCGTGCCTGCTCCTCCTCCGTTCCTGACCAAGTCGCCGGTTCAGGCAGACCTACCTGGCTTCCTGACACCCCGGTTGTGGGGGAACCCTGCACCGAGATCTTACCTGGGAGCACTTCCGCTCCTGGACCGGCCCCAATCTCACCTGCCTGTTCCCCCCCTGCAGCAACAGAACCCCGCTGTGAAATCTCTGGGGACCCCACATTTGCTGTGGTAGCCCCCACCCCACACACTGGTCCTCCCCCTGCAGCACCCTGCTCTCTGCTTATCCCTGCAGAGGGCAACAGATCCCAGCTCACAGGCTGATTACTTGTAGAGGCATTGTCACACCTTTCTCTGACCCCCTCCCCTGTCACAGCTGCAGCTGCGTGTGTGTCTATGGTGTCTGTGCAAGCAGAAATATCAGAGTTCACTCCCTCCTCCCTTACATCATTCATAGATAACACATTAACATTGTCCGGAGGCACGTCAGCACTGGCTGAAGGTTCAGCCTTTGGGGCGGGGCCAAACTGGGAGGTTATTTGCCCCAAATCTGTCCCAAGTAGCACGTTTGCAGGGATCCGATCAGTTACCCCCACCTCTCTCACCCCTCGCCCTGCGCCCCAGTCCACATAAATGTCAGCAACAGGCAGCGCCGGGTCAATGCCTCCAATCCCGGAGACAGCGAGGGTTTTTCCAGGGATCAAGTCTTGGGGGGACACCATCTCAGGCCGCACCAGAGTCACCTCCGAGGCGCTGTCTCGCAGTCCTATGGTCACAGACTGGCCGACGGTGACAGGTTGGAAGCTGTCCAGGGACCTACCACCACCCCCACCCACACAATACACCTTGGGCGGCCCTTGGGACGGGGACGGAGCCGGGGCCTTGGGACGCTGAGGGCACATGGCCTTGAAGTGTCCAGGTAGGTTGCACTGGTGGCACCGTCTTGGTTCTGCCACGGGCCTGGAGAGGGGAGTTGAGGGGGACACCCCCTGCAGTCTAGGGGCAGGTGGGGCAGTCGCAGAGTTCATCTTACCCCCTCTCCAGGTGCTGCTGGTGGCTGCTCTCCTGGCTTCAGGAGCCCGATTGTTGGTGTAGTCATCTGCCAGGGCAGCTGTAGCCGTGGATCCCTTTGGCTTCTGGTCTCGGATGAACTGGCGGAGATCCTCAGGGCAGTTCCACAAGAGTTGCTCCGTGATGAACAAGTCCAGGATCTCCGGTCCGGTGGAAAGCTGCAGGCCTTGGGTCCAGTGGTCGGCAGCTCGGGCAAGTGCCCGCCGGTGGTCAGCCCAGGAGTCCTTTGGTCCCTTCTGTAGGCTCCGGAACTTCTTGCGGTAGGACTCCGGGGTGAGGTTGTACTGTTGGATCAGGGCCCGCTTGATGGTGTCGTAGCCCTGATCTGCCTCAGCAGGCAAGTCCCCAAGGATATCCAGGGCCTTACCCCTTAAACGGGGGGTCAGGTATTTGGCCCACTGGTCCTTGTTCAGATGGTGCTGCAAGCAAGTCCGCTCAAAAGCAGTCAAGAAAGAGTCCAAGTCTCCATCCTTCTCCAGCACTGGGAAGTCCTCAACACGGACCTTTGGAAGTTTGGTGTCTTGAAGGTCACGTGTGGCTGATGAGGGCCGGAGCTGAGCTAGCTGCAGCTGGTAGTCACGCTCTGCCTGGCGCTCTTCACGCGCTGCCTGCCGCTCTGCCCTGCGCTCTGCCATGAGTATCTCGTAGGTATCCCGGTCTCCAGCCTGGAGAAGGGCCATAGCCATTTGAAGAAGGCTATCCGAGCCTCCCAGGCTCGGTGGAATGGCACGTGGTGATCTGCGGCCCGCTGCGGAGCCTGGTGCTTCACTGTCCATTGCAGAGCGGAGGGCTGGCATCTGGCTCGTTGAGGAACCTTGGGCGAGCTCCTCCTCATCTTGTCCAGCAGTGCCCGGTTGTGCAATGTCCTCGGCAGAACGGTTTTCTGGCGTCGAGCTCCTGGAGGGCTCGTGGACAACCTCCTCATCGTCTCTGGCCTGAGCATCGGCCATTCCTTTGGCTTTGCTCCTGGTGCTATCAGCCATTGTTGCAGACTTTGGTCACTGACACAGAACTGACACCTGATGCCTCCACACACCTTACAGTATCTGCACTCTGACACTCTAGTGTTGAGCTAGTCTGAAGACCCCAGCAGCCACAGCTGCTGCAGGCAGTCTTTAGTGTCTGGGAGTATGGATCTCACACTCACACACACTATTATCTCGATCCCACCGCTTGCCACCAATATGTCACAAACCACCGTGGGGGTCACTCAGAAATCCCCCGCGCTGGCTACCAGTACGTCACAATCGGGGGGTAACAAGTGGGGGGTCACCCCTCCTTTATACCTCCCGACCGACAGACAGAGCACGTGACGCGCTCTCTAGCGCCCCTCTTATAGTCAGGCCAATTATGGAATTGCCCGACAATAAGCAAGGAGGCCGCTATACTACTTATGCCGATTATTGAAGGGTCCCCGGTGAGAGTAGGGTATATATTCCCCCGACCTCCGCGGGCGGAATATATAATATCTTCCCGAATCTCACTGGCCTCCCCACAATAATCCTTGGCACAACTCGCTGCCACCAACCGCTTCACGGTAACTATTAGCCGAACACACAGACGTGGGATTCAAGATCGAGATAACAGAACAGCCCAGGATTAATTATATAATTTAATCGCCTAAAGCACACTAGAAACTACAATATATACAATAGGGAATCTACAGAATATACAGTTATGTCAGAGTACAGTTACAGTCAAAGCATGGGTTACAAACAGGCATACACAGTTCCAGCAGTTACCTTGTTGCGTCTGGCCACAGGGGGGCGCTGTAGACCAGGTTTCCAGGAACTCCCACAGATGTTTCCTGCACGTGCCCCCAGCGAGAAGAACCTTGGAAAATGGCCGAAGCAGGGTTATCAACCTGGGCAAATCCAGGTCCCCTCCTACCTTAGTGACCTCACAGGGAGCACTGCTCCACCCCTGGCTGGAGTTATGGACAAATTCACAACATGGAATATGGGCCATAACTTTGCCTGGGAGCGTCGTAGGCGGACGCCAATGCTCTCATTGTGACAGTTATGAATTTAGCTACAGAACGAGGGGACTCATGACCTGTCTACGAGTTCCCATATGGCTGATATCACGTTTGGTGTGTTTCCCAATGTCCTACTTCCATAAAAAGGGTGTGCCAGCATCGTCCACATGCGGAGACACCATTGTTATGGTTGCCATATTTATCGGAGATATGGCTTGCGAGATATGAACCATTTTTTACTGGAGTCGTTCTGTCTGGCTACTTCCAAGCCTTGCTAATGAGATACAACTCTTGTTACAGGGTGACGGCAGGGAGTCATCCTGGATCCATTGTCCTCACATTATCTCATCTCCATATCAGAGGAGATGGCCATGAGTTGTGTAAGTGGAATGTGACACCTTCCAGATGCTGTACATTTGGAACAAGAAGGGAGGGGGGCACTGCCAGGGAGTGATGAGAGCAATTATGACTTCTCGTCATAATTCCTCTTCATATCCCAGGCTTTACCTCACAGGAGGCTATGTGGGTCTCATACTGTATATATGGGGGACAACGTAGCAGAAGAAGAAAAAATCCAGCATACAGTTCCAGACTATATTAAAATGGATTTTTTTTATTTTATCAAAAAGATACAAACATCTTACAAAGGTTCCTCCATATTCATAAAAACCTTAACATGGCAGAGTGAACAAGGAACGCGTTTTCCAGTAAAAACTCCTTAATCTGAACCATACTGTATATACGGGGGCTATATGGAGCTCATACTGTAAGTAGGAGACTATGTGGGTGCTCATACTGTATAGAGGAGGCTATGTTGGGGCTCATACTGTATATAGGAGGCTATGTGGGGGCTCATACTTTATATAGGAGGATATGTGGGGCTCGTACTGTATATAGAAGGCTATGTGGAGGCTCATACTGTATATAGGAGGCTATCTGGGTGCTAATACTGTATATATGGGCTTTACAGGGTTTCATACTATATATATAGGGAGGCTATGTAAGGGCTCATACTGTATATGGGGGGCTATGTGGGTCTCATGCTGTATATAGGGCGCTGCTATGTGGGGGTTACTGTATATAGGAGGTTATGTGGGGGCTCATACTGCATATAAGAGGCTATGTGGGGCCTAATACTCTATGTATGGGATATATGGGGTCTCATACTATATATAGGAATGCTATGTGAGGGCTCATACTGTATATAAGGGGATGTCAGTTACCTTCATGTCGTCTCAGGGTCTTCAGGGACGGCGCGTCCTGGGTCCTTCTGGTCACAGGTAGGTTCACTTCTATGGGATTCGTGACGCCACTCTCGGTATTGCGGTCAGGGCGACCTCCACTGCAGTTTAGGGGACACCTGGGGCTGATGGTAGGTGCAGTTAGATGTGGTGGCCTCCCAAGAGTGAGGCTGGCCCCAGGGCCCGGTGTAGGTTGGTGGTACCACAGGTCGCAGAAGAACTCACACGCACAACAGGAATGTCTTTCAGGGTTTTTACTCACTTCAGGTGGCAGGCGTGAGTTAACCCGGGCGATGCTGTGATGCTCCAAGTGGGAACCAGGCTCCTTCAGGCTGACTTAGGGGGTGGCTACTGACTCGCCTTCCTAGCCCTCGTGTTTTTGTGGTGACCCAGACTTGTAGTCCTACGGGGTCACCCAGGGAAGTTTCTGCTGCCTGTTCTCCCCTTTTTCGGCCCGTCTGCTTGTAGCCTGGACCAGGTCACTCCGGTTGCTTGCCTCTTGTGATCTATGGGCCCTCTCATTGCTACGTGGCTGCGGACTTTGTGGTGTTTTGGTGGAGGGTATGAAGTACCCCCAACTGCAGGTTGAGCAGGCCAACTGAATGGCCCCTGCTCTGGGTACCTGTAACCCCGTGCGGGCCTGGTCCTCGCCTGGCAGTACCCGTACTCAGCCACCTCTCTGCACTCCGGCCTTAGGTGGATTTCGGGTGGCACTCCCAGGTGACCGTTCTCCCCCGTCAGCAACCACTACACCTGTGGTGTCCGACTAGTGACAGCCTCCAGGTTTCCTCCTTGCGACTGCTCTCCCTGAGCTTCACTAACTGATTCGGCTCACTACTCCCTCCCCACTGTGCCTGCCTACGCAACTTAGCAACCAGGCTCTCTACCACATTCCTTGAGTGAAGATGGAGGTGTACCGCCCTGGGAGGTGCCCGGCCGCTTCTCCGCTGCTCGGGCCGAGCCGCTCGAGGTCCAGGCTCGGGTTGGCGGTAGCACGAGCGCCTCCGGACCAGGGGCCACGTCGCTTTGTTAAGGGGGAGAGGCAGTGGGGTGGTGGTGGTGGCGGGACGAGGCGTGCAGCCGGGTGGTTTAGCCTTCTGTGACGCCCTGGACACCCAGGGGTCACAGGTCATTACACTCACCACATACACCCCTACCCCAGTGAGGTATCACCAGTCAACCAAAAGACCTGATTGCCTCCCTCAGAGTCAGACAGGCACACCAGGTGGGCGGAGTCAGGCAGAAAGACATGCCTTCCGAGGAGTCTGCTGGCCTGAGGCAGGAAAACACTAGGGAGTTCAAGTTCAGAGTTTGGAGAGTGAGGAGCTCAGTTCTGTGTGGGGCCTGGGTTGGAGCCTAGGACCCCAGATCAGTCAGGCAGGCAGATGGTAGTGGCTGCCTGCAGGAGACGGGGAATACGACCAGCGGAACCGTAAGGGACTGGGACAGGGTAGTGGCCCGCCGGAACCGAACCGGGGAGCTAACTGGAGACCGGAGCACCAGGCAGGGTACTCAGACCCCGAACTAGGCTATATGCCACCACCATAGTCAAATCAACTGATTGCGGTCTGGACCTCAGGGGTTCATTCCCACCTAAGTCCCAATTGAAGGCAACAGCCCAACTTGTCCAGATAGTAGCCACCGCCAGAGATCCAAGGGCCAGCGTCTGCGGGCAAATGGGCTCCTACGACACATATACGCCGGGGAGTGGGCTACCCGTGCCCAGGCATGGTAGCCAAGATCACATACAGGTGCAGGAGAAAGGCGGACATTACCAACCTATCTGGAGAAGCTGCAGCCGGCTGCGGGCCCCGTTCGTCACCCCGTTTGGTTTACCAGTGACTCTGTGTGGTTTAATTGTGAGTACACCAGTGCCATCGGGAACCGCACTGCGCTGCACTGCAATACTGCCCTTGCATCCCGGCCCTCGCTACCGGCCCACGGGACCAACATCCCCTACCCACGGAGGGGTCAACACCTAGCTGCGCCCCTACACTGCTCCCGGGATTCCCCGCACCTTGACCGCAGCGGTGGTGTCCACCATCACCACAACCTGTGGGTGGCGTCACGAACTTTACAATACAACCACCCCACAACACCTGCGTGCACCGCCACTACACCCTTCCAGAGCGACGTGACCCCCGGACCCGAGCGGCTCGGCGGTCGCAGCCGAGGCCACTGGGCGGTACACTTCCACACCGGTCACAGTCTCTCATTTGCTCCTCTGGATAAATAACATAGAGGATATTTTACGTTTTATATGTAGTCACTCTTGTTTCATGAGATGAATGACGTGGCCTTGGAAAAAAAATAACGACCTGTAGTCTCAGTATAATAATTTTGGTACGGGGTCAATTTAAAGATCCCTATTAATGCACAAATGCATTTTAGGAGAGGTACTAGCTGCTGAGTATGCTTGGCTGACTGTACACAGGTTTTCTTAAAGGGGATTTTGCTTTCATGGGTCAATATTTGTCTATATAAAAATGGAAAATCCTCCTCCGATCCCCCAAGACATTCAGCTAAAGGTCTTGATTTTCTAAAGGTCAGTGCAGAATGCTCTTATAGAGCTTAATGTCAGCTCAGCCCATGTTATCTTTATTAACGATGCTCTTGATTAGCAACGCATGATGTATTACAGCACAGCTCCGCTCATCCCATAACTTCACATTGGGGGCACTGTTTGTAGGATCTGTAGCAAGGTGAACCCTAGCAGAAATCCAAAAGTTTTGTCTCCCTTTCCAAAAATAAAACTACTTTTAGGCTATGTGCAGACGACTGCAGCGGAGTTGCTGAGTTTTTCAAGGCACAGATTAGGAAAACTTTGGCAGTCTTTTTCTCGAAGCGTCTTCACCACCATCTTTTTTGCTGGAACTTTAAACTATAAATTAAGAGCAGTTTCCAAGCAGAAGATGCCCGAAGATTGACCATGTTACTTCTTCCAGCCACTTCATGACTTTTGAATCGTTAGGCGGTTGAAAGAAAGAAAAAAAACAAAGTAAAACGCAACGTCCACTAAAATGACGCTCTGACGTTACCGTGCACGTGTTCATTCTTTGCAGTGTTCTTTAGTGCTTTTTCAGGCGGGTTTCAGACAAACTCTACCTGTGTACATACAGTGAAGGAGATAATTATTTGATCCCTTACTGATTTTGTAAGTTTGCCCACTGACAAAGATATGAACAGTCTATAATTTTAAGGGTAGGTTAATTTTTACAGTGAGAGAAACTGTTTTCTGTGGTGTGTTGCCCAAGTACGATGTCTATGATGGTGACTGGCGAAGGGGGTGACGGACGATAAATCTAAGGCGCAAGTAAATGTCGCACCCCCCAGCTGGGGCGGAATACATGCACATAATCCAAAGGGAAGGACTGCCGGCCATGACCTGGCTCCCCTCTTCACATGTGCGAGATTTCCATTAGCTGGCAGTGACGCCGGCTCATGGAAATCTTGTTATCTTACCCACAGGGGCGTGATAACATTGAAAGAGGGACGACTAGTCTGGGAACGAACACCCCTGTGACTAGCCACAAGTGACGCGCCCACGGGGTCGGGGAGCTACTCGTTACCAGGTTGCGGTTCTTCTCCTGGGTCGCCGCGGTGGCCTTGCCCAGTTCCGTGACCCCGGCGGTGTCAATAAAGATGGGAATGATGGGAGTAGTTGTTCGTGACACCACCTATGGTGTGCGGCCAATATTAGCTGCCGCTGCGGGACTTATTCTCTGGGGCGGATGATAACGCAGCTCATATGGTACAGCTCTCCACAGGCAGAGCTCAGGCCCCAGGGAAGATGATTGAGGTAGTATTTGCCTATGGCGGAGGGGCGCAAGGTTGCAAGCGCCGGCAGGGACGACAGTTTAAGTTCTTTTAGTCACTGAAAACACGCTGCCATTGGAATGCCGGGCTGCGCTGTGATGGGCTTCAGCTGATCCTGGATACTTCGGAGGTCAAGGCTGGTGTTTCCTTCTGTGCGTCACCTTTCTACGGTTTCCCTTCACTCCAGCTCCTGGGCCGTGGAATGGGTCACGGGTGCCTTCCACACTCCCTGCGAATCCTGGGATCTGCCTTCATTCCTAAGAACCCAGGTCGAGCCTCCAACTCCAGACCACGGGCCCTGAACTATCCGTTCCTTTGCTTGCTTGTCTGTGCCTGAGTCTCCTCCTGACGCTTACTGCACCCGGAGCTCCCCTCCGACTGACTGAATTGTGTCTGAGGTAGCTCCTAACTTCCCCTATCGGTGCCCTGCCTCCCGGGTAGCTAAACTAGTGGGCAAGAGGTCCCATAGCTCGTGATGGCCACCCTAGCACCTACCCTAGCCCAGTCCCAGTGGAAGAGCTCCCGTAATTATGTGTTGGATGATTGTGTTAGTGATGATTACCGGTGACGACCTCCTCCATATCCAAGATGAATACTGCACCTTGGGTGAGGTGCAGTGCCCTGTGACGCCTGAAGCCGCAGAGGCGCCATAAAAGCCTAATTAGCACAGGGTAAGTGAGGTTTCTAAGTGTTTTTTTTTACACATTTGTATTAGTGAATAGCATTATACAGGGCTGGTTAGGGGGGACTTTAGTCATACAGCTATGAATGCTGCTGGGTTGGGGGGCATAGGGGACCTGACAGGTTCCCTTTAAAGAAAATGTATCTCCTGCATTTGTACAAATTTCTTATACCTATATTTAATTGGAATGAGACAAGGAAGGTCGTCTCTGACACTTCTTGATTATTTCTTGTAATTAATAGACTGTTTTTTTTTTTCTTCCAGGGATCCCCATCCTTCTCGCCATGATCCTGTTTGCAATAAATGTAGAAGTCAACAAACTGCCGAAGGAAATTGCAATCGTTCTGGACGGGACAAATGATGTTTTTGGATCTACCCAGAACACGTATGGATATTCATTCTGGCTCCTGCTACTCAGCCTATTCCTCAATATCGGCACAATATTAATTATTAACTATTACCAACATATGAGAAACAGCCAACAAGTAGAAAAAGAAAGACCCATGGAGACAGCGAGCCGGGACGTTATCCTATTCTGAAAGAAAGGCCACTACTCCTCACCGAGGAAGAGACTTATTATTTAATTGCCTTTTATTATGTGTCTTACCAGACATTCGTAATAAAGCAGCAGGAATTCCTGGGGACGATCGTGCTTTGCCGATCGTTTAATACTCTAATACCCCATAATTATTGGACGTCTTAGGTTGACGAGATTCCACAAGTGAATAGCTGTATATACTGTTAGGTTAGGAGACGTTTCCGAACTGTGGGGGCCAATTTATATTAAACAATTATTCTCTTTGTTAACGGCAGGAGTTGTATCCTTCCACACAGCATGCGCTGACATTATTTGTAGGGACGGTGTAAAGGATCCCACCGGGGGAGCCGAGACGAGCCGGAGAGCAGTCACTTGGTTATAATATATGAAGCGTTTGTTAATTAATCTGAAGTTTTATTAAATTTTATATTTGGATGATATTCTCTTTATCTTTAGTTCTCAATTACAGAACCCTCATTAGCAGAGATGAGCAAATCGCCCTGTAACAAATCGATTTTTTATAATTTTTCCAAAAATTTAAGATTCCGATTAATCAGAAATTCTCTGCAATGAATGCACCTGATTCCTGGAAATGACGACTAGTCGGATGCAATTATGCAGGTTACTCTTGAAAGCCTGGAGCAGTTACAATATAAAAACACGTTATACAATTGAAACCAGAAGTTTTCCTTAAAGACACATCTGCAGGTTTTTCTCACTATCTGACATGAAATCAGAATAAACGTTTCTCGTTTTAGGTAAATTAGGAACCAAAATTATTTATATTTGCCAAATGCCAGAAAAATTAGAGAGAGAAAATGTTTTAAGGCATTTTTATTACTTTTTGCAAAGTCAAAAGTTTACATACACTAAGGGGGGCTTTGCACGTTGCACCATCGCTACTGCGATATCGTCGGGGTCAAATTGAAAGTGACGCACATCCGGCGCCAGTAACTACATCGCAACGTGTAAAGCCTAGATGCACCGATAAACGATCGCAAAAGCGTCGTAAATCGGTGATCTGTGTAGTGTCGGTCATTTTCATAATTTTGCTGCAGCGACAGGTACAATGTTGTTCCTCGTTCCTGCGGCAGCACACATCGCTGTGTATGAAGCCGCAGGAGCGAGGAACATCTCCTTACCTGCTATGCGGAAGGAAGGAGGTGGGCGGGATGTTTATGTCCTGCTCATCTCCGCCCCTCCGCTTCTATTGGCCGCCTGCCGTGTGACGTCGCTGTGACGTAGCACTACCCGCCCCCTTAGGAAGGAGGTGGGTCGCCGGCCAGAGCGACGTCGCAGGGCAGGTAAGTGCGTGTGAAGCTGCCGTAGCGATAATGTTCGGTACGGCAGCTATCACAAGAGATCGCATCTTCGACGGGGGCGGGGACTATCGCGCTCGGCATCGCTACAATCGGCTAGCGATGTCGCAGCGTGCAAAGCCCCCCTAAGAGTACTATGCCTTTAAACAATATGGGACAGTCCATATGATGATGGAAGCTTCTGATAGGTCTTTGGAAGCTTCTGATAGTTTTATTGGTAAAATATGATTTAATTAGAGACACACCTGTGGATGTATTTTAATGCACACCTGAAACACACTGCTTCTTTGTGTAGCATCATGGGAAAGTCAAAAGAAATCAGCCAATATCTTAGGAAGAGAATTGCAGATTTGCACAAGTCTGGTTCATCCTTGGATACAATTTCCAGATACCTGAATGTGCCTCGTTCATCTATACAAATAATTATATGAAAATACAAACAACACGGGAATGTCCAGCCATCATACCGCTCAGGAAGGAGAAGGGTTCTTTGTACCAGACTAATGTGCTTTGGTCAGACATTTGCATATCAACCCAAGAACAAAAGCTAAAGACCTTGTGAAGATGCTGGTGGAAGCTGGTAAGATTGTGCCATTATCCACACTGAAATAAGTACTGTATCAACATTGGTTGAAAGGACACTCTGCCAGGAAAAAAACATTACTCCAAAAGAAACATAAAAAAAGCCAGATTAATGTTTGAAAATGCACACAGGAACAAAGACCTTAATTTTTGGAGACATGTCCTGTGGTCTGACGAAACTAAAATTGAACTGTTTGGCCATAATGTAGATTGTTACATTTGGATGAAAAAGGGAGAACTCCATCCCAACTGTGAAATACGTGGGTGGCAGCATCATGTTGTGGGGTTGTTTTGCTGCAGGAGGGACTGGTGCACTTCACAAAATAGATGACATCATGAGGAAAGAAGATTATGTGGCAATAAGCAACATCTCAAGATATCAGCCAAGAACTTAAAGCTAGGTCGGATGTTATGAGCTGGTCACCGTGGATGATCACAAAAATCCCATAAGCAGAAAAAACAGAAGAGTAGTTAGAACCTGAGCTGACCGCAATCCCCTATCTGTCAGACCACACTAGAAGTAGCCGTGGAGCGTTCCTAAACACACCTAGAGGCCATGTCACAGCTGGAGAAACTTACTACACCTCACAGAAAGAAATGAGGAAACCTATCTTGTCTCAGAGTAGTCCCCAAAAGAATAGCAAGCCCCCAACATATAACGGCAACAGTGATGTAAGAAAACACTATACACAGATAGGCAATCTAGATTAGCAAAGGCGAGGCCTGACTTCCTAGATAGAACAGGACAGCACAGATAACTGATTGCAGTCAGTGCAAAAACACTGCGGAAAAATACCAATCTCCTGATAAGAAAAATACTAAGACCACACGGACTCTTCCCCACTATATCAGGTACTCTTATAAGTAATGGGAGAAACAAAATACCAAAAATAACACAAGAAATACAAAAGTGCAAATAATCAAATAGAACAGAGAGAATCTCACTTTTCTTGCAGTGGTAACTGCAGAGGAGAAACCCCCATGCTCATCAAAACAGAAAGACAATTCCTCTACTGCAAGCAAACAGACTTTAAGCAAAACAAAAAGAAAAACAAACACCCTTAGATGTGGATCAGGCAATAAAACAAATAACTTGCAACTTATCTGGAATGGGACAGGCACAAGATAATTGGAAGGACAACTCCAAGTCAATTCAGAGACAGAGGAACAACATCAATAACCAACCTCAGCCAGCAGACACTGCTCTTCTATATAACCCAGGCTGATCTGCAATTGGGCTTCCTAAACTCCCAATTAACTCCCACACGTGTTGAGGCACAGTCAGCTTCACCCCCAGTCCTGAGCACCAGAGGGAGCTCCAAACCATCACCCCCCTCGGATGACATTCACAACAGTCGGAAATGGGTCTTCCAAATGGATAATGACCCGAAGCATACTGCTAAACTGGTTACAAAGTGGCTTAAGGATAACAGTCAATGTTTAGAAGTGGCCATCATAAAGACCAGATCTCAATTCTATTGAAAATGTATGGGCAAAGCTGAAAAGGCCGGTGCGAGCAAGGAGACCTACAAAATGGCTCAGTTACACCAGTTCTGTCAGGAGGAATGGGCCCAAATTCCCACCAACTATTGTGAGAAGCTTGTGGAAGGAGATAGAAAATGTTTCACTGAAATCATACAGTTTAAGAGCAATAGTACCGAATACTAATGAATGTATGACTTTGCAGAAAGTAATAAAAATGCCGTAAAACATTCTCTCTCATTATTCTGGCATTTGACAAATATAAATAATTTTGGTTCCTAATTGACCAAAAACTGGAAAGGTTTATTCTTATTTCATGTCAGATAGTGAGAAAAACATGCAGGTGTGTCTATAGAGAGCGGAGGGAAAAACATGCAGGTGTGTCTATAGAGAGCGGAGGGAAAAACCTGCAGGTGTGTCTTTTTAGATATTGGATGGAAACTTCTGGTTTGTACTGTAACTAGGTTGCTGCAGATGCTTCCCCGCTTCTTTCGTTCTTCTGACACTTGGGTACAGGAACATAAGAACCGGATACCTGCTCAGAGGACTGTGGATCTATTTATTATGTTTTTAAAATACTTTATTGCACATGTGAAAGGAAGAGTGGCAGAAAGGGGGATGTGGCTTCAAATTCTACACAATGCACCAATTTGCAGTTTAGATGTAAAAAGTGTCGCAAAGTAAGCAACCTATGGGATGGTGTCAAGTTAATCAGAAAGTTACTAAAGATATGCTAAGTTACTAACGTTTTTTTTATCCAGCATGAGCTATTGTGGGTCAAGGTTGGTAGCCTCAGTGATATAAGCCCGGAAGCAGGCTCCAGCATGGTTAATGCTGAGAGAGTTAATAGAGCATGTCAGGGCAGTCTGTGAGATGGGTTGGAATGATTGCTCACATATATCCACCCTAGGGTGTGGTAAAAGAGGTAAAACGGAGACCATTAGTCTCATTCAGGTGTCTGTGTGTGGAGGTGTGCAGACCTCCACAGATGTTGCGCTTGCTAAGAGCTGGACATTATAATAAGCAGGTGAACCCTGCAGCTTTATATGGAATTTTCAGTTTGTATCCTTGTGTTGGAAGCGGAGTGTTTTCAGTTTGTTTTATTATATAGTTTACGAAAACTGAATAAACCAGTCTCAGGTGTCTCACAGGCGGCATCGTTTTGCCCATTCTCCGACAGGTGGTGCAAAATACATGTATGTCACGAACCACCGGGGGGGTCACTCAGAAATCCCCCGCGCTGGCTACCAGTACGTCACAATCGGGGGGTAACAAGTGGGGGTCACCCCTCCTTTATACCTCCCGACCGACAGACAGAGCACGTGACGCGCTCTCTAGCGCCCCTCTTATAGTCAGGCCAATTATGGAATTGCCCGACAATAAGCAAGGAGGCCGCTATACTACTTATGCCGATTATTGAAGGGTCCCCGGTGAGAGTAGGGTATATATTCCCCCGACCTCCGCGGGCGGAATATATAAAACCTCCCCGAATCTCACTGGCCTCCCCACAATAATCCTTGGCACAACTCGCTGCCACCAACCGCTTCACGGTAACTATTAGCCGAACACACAGACGTGGGATTCAAGATCGAGATAACAGAACAGCCCAAGATTAATTATATAATTTAATCAGCCTAAAGCACACTAGAAACTACAATATATACAATAGGGAATCTACAGAATATACATATGTCAGAGTACAGTTACAGATAAAGCATGGTTTACAAACAGGCATACACAGTTCCAGCAGTTACCTTGTGCGTCTGGCCACAGGGGGGCGCTGTAGACCAGGTTTCTAGGATCCTTCCCACAGATGTTTCCTACACGTGACCCCCAGCGAAAGAACACTGGAAAATGGCCGAAGTAGGGTTATCAACCTGGGCAAATCCAGGTCCCCTCCTACCTTAGTGACCTCAGAGGGAGCACTGCTCCACCCCTGGCTGGAGTTATGGACAATATCCACAACATGGAATATGGGCCATAACTTTGCCTGGGAGCGTCGTAGGCGGACGCCAACGCTCTCATTGTGACAGTTATGAATTTAGCTACAGAACGAGAGGACTCATGACTTGTCTACTAGTTCCCCATTGGCTGATATCACGCCTGGGGTACTTCCCAATGTCCTACTCCCATAAAAAAGGTGTGCCAGCATCGTCCGCATGCAGAGACACCATTTTTATGGTTGCCATATTTATCGGAAATATGGCTTGCGAGATATGAACCATATTTTACTGGAGTCGTTCTGTCTGGATACTTCCAAGCTTGCTAATTAGATAGCAGCCCCTACCACAGGGTCACGGCAGGGAGTCATCCTGTGTCCATTGTTCCCACATCATCTAATCTCCATATCACAGGAGATGGCCGTTGGAGGTGTAAGTGGAACACAGACCAGTTCCTTTGACACCTATCTGCTAAACAAACCGTTTATCCCTGTGGTAAATTTTCTGATTGAAGGAGTTGTGTGAAGGAAAGGGGGGGTGACACCAGGAGAGGGCTTCCTGACATAACTTGAATATCATGATTTATCGTCATATCTCCGGATTTACCTCACACCTCCCCCCTTTTGAGGGCGCTAGGGGGCAGCACACTCCGGTGTTCCCCCGTGCGCCCGTCCGCGACCTCTCCTTGTCGGGACAGCCCGTCTGCGTTACCGTGGTCACGGCCCCTTTTGTGTCGAATGGTGAAGTTGTATTGCTGGAGCGCCAGGCTCCATCGCAACAACCTGCCATTCGTCCCGGAGACAGTGTGTAACCAGCTGAGGGGATTGTGGTCCGTCTCCACGATGAAGTGGCGCCCGTATAGATAGGGTTGCAGATGCTGCAGGGCCCACACTATGGCCAGGCACTCCTTTTCCATCGTGGAATAGGCCACTTCCCTTGGTAACAGCTTCCTGCTCAGGTACAAGACTGGGTGCTCTTGGCTCGCAGAGTCCACCTGGCTGAGCACCGCACCGAGGCCGAAGTCACTGGCGTCGGTCTGTACTACAAACGGCCGCGTGAAGTCGGCTGCCTGTAGCACGGGCGGGCTGGACAGGGCGTCCTTTAGGGCCCGGAAGGCTGTCTCGCAGTCCATTGTCCAATCGACTGCAGAGGGCAGCTTCTTCTTGGTGAGGTCCGTCAAGGGCTTTGCCAGGCTACTATAGCATGGAACAAACCTCCTATAGTACCCAGCGGTCCCCAAGAAGGACATCACCTGCTTCTTGGTCCTGGGGGTGGGCCAGGACGCGATGGCCTCCACTTTCTCAGGCTCGGGCTTCAGTGTTCTCCCGCCTACCCGGTGACCGAGGTACTGGACCTCGCTCATGGCCAGCTGACACTTTCCCGGCTTGAGGGTCAAACCTGCCTGGTGGATCCGCCTGAGCACCTGTGCTAGATGCTCTAGGTGGTCCTCCCAGGTGGGACTGAAGACGGCAATGTCATCCAGGTACGCGGCCGCGTACCCTTCAAGTCCCTTGAGCAGGGTGTTGACCATCCGCTGGAAAGTGGCAGGGGCATTCCTCATCCCAAATGGCATCACCGTGGACTCGTACAGTCCAAATGGGGTAATAAAGGCAGAGCGTTCCCTGGCCTTGCGAGTCAGGGGGATCTGCCAATATCCCCGGCTCAGATCCATGATGGTCAGGTACTGAGCCCCGGCCAACTGATCGAGCAGGTCATCGATGCGTGGCATTGGGTACGCATCGGCGACCGTGACAGCATTGAGCCCCCTGTAGTCCACGCAGAACCGAGTGGTTCGGTCCTTCTTAGGGACGAGGACTACAGGCGAGGCCCAAGCGCTGTTGGATGCCTGGATCACCCCCAGCTTCAGCATCTCGTCAATCTCCTGGCGCATGTGTTGCTGCACCTCCAGGGAGACCCGATATGCTGAACGCCGGATCGGGGGATGATCCCCAGTGTCCACGTGATGGACAGCCAAGTCAGTCCTTCCGGGCTGGTTGGTAAACAACCCCCGGAAGGGGTGTAGGGTGGCCCACAGCTGGGACCGTTGGTCCTCCAAGAGCTGGTGGCCAACCTCCACATCCTCAATGGATCCGCCTGCCCTAACCTGGGCTAGCATATCCAAGAGGGTTTCCGCTTCTCCCTCCTCGGGCAGGTTGCACACCGGGAGTGCACATGCCTCCCGCTCATGATGTGCCTTCATCATGTTCACATGGAAGGGCTTCCGCCTTCCACGGGCAGGGTCCAGGGTGACCAGGTACGTTACAGGGTTGAGCTGCTGGTACACGAGGTATGGGCCTTCCCAGGCTGCCTGAAGCTTGTCCTGTGGTACGGGGACCAGTACCCACACCTTTTGACCCACTTGGTAGGTCCTCTCACAAGCGTTCTGGTCGTACCAACGCTTCTGATCGGCCTGGGCTTGAGCCATATTGTCGTGTACCAGTTGCGTCAAGGCCTGCATTTTGTCCCGGAAGCGCATGACATACTCGATAACCGACACTCCAGGGGTGGCTAAATCCCCTTCCCAAGCCTCTTTCACCAGAGCCAGGGGGCCCCGCACACGTCGCCCGTACAGGAGCTCAAACGGTGAGAATCCTGTTGAGGCCTGTGGAACCTCCCGGTAAGCAAATAACAGGTGTGGGAGATACCGCTCCCAGTCACGCCCGTGGGAGTCGACCAACATCTTAAGCATCTGCTTTAAGGTGCCATTGAACCGCTCGCACAGGCCATTAGTCTGTGGATGGTACGGGCTGGCCACCAGATGTCGCACCTGGACCTGCTTACAGAGGGCCTCCATCAGCTGGGACATGAATTGGGTCCCCCGGTCAGTGAGCATTTCCTGGGGAAAACCCACTCGGGAGAAAATCTCCAGCAAGGCGGTGGCCACCTTGTCAGCCCGAATGGACGACAAGGCCACTGCTTCTGGGTACCGGGTGGCATAGTCCACTACCGTTAGTATGAAGCGTTTCCCGGAGCTGCTGGGGATGGCCAGCGGGCCGACCAGATCCACAGCCACCCTCCTGAAAGGCTCATCGATGATGGGCAGAGATACCAGTGGGGCTTTGGGGTGTGGCCCCGCCTTCCCCACTCTCTGACAGGTTTCACACGAACGGTAGTAGGCAACCACATCGGCCCCCATTTTTGGCCAGTAGAAATGCTGGTTTAACCTGGCCTTGGTCTTAGCGATCCCTAGGTGTCCGGCCATCGGAATCTCATGTGCGATCCGCAACAACTCCGTCCGGAACGGATAGGGTACCACCAACTGTTGGTCCCTGGGCCACGCCTCCGGTGAACCCTGCTGGACCGTGACCCGGTACAGCCGTCCTTGGTCCCAGACCACTCGCTCCGGGTCCGAGTCCGAGGGAGGCTGTGCCGCCTGCTCCTTTAGAGCTTTCAGGCTGTCGTCAGCTTCTAACGCTGCCTGAAACCCCTGACTAGATGTGGCCAGAATCGACGAGACTGTCACATCTTCGGTCAGTACCCCGGGACCTGTGTCCTGGCCTCCACCTGACTCGGCTGCCACTTGGTCAGAAGGGGAAGAGCTATCGGACCTCCGGGAGGCCCCTTGGCTTCCAGCACTCCCACTGCGGGTGACAGCGGCCACAGCCGCTGCGACCGTGGGTCGTGCCTGCTCCTCCTCCGTTCCTGACCAAGTCGCCGGTTCAGGCAGACCTACCTGGCTTCCTGACACCCCGGTTGTGGGGGAACCATGCACCGAGATCTTACCTGGGAGCACTTCCACTCCGGGACCGGCCCCAATCTCACCTGCCTGTTCCCCCCCTGCAGCAACAGAACCCCGCTGTGAAATCTCTGGGGACCCCACATTTGCTGTGGTAGCCCCCACCCCACATACTGGTTCTCCCCCTGCAGCACCCTGCTCTCTGCTTATCCCTGCAGAGGGCAACAGATCCCAGCTCACAGGCTGATTACTTGTAGAGGCATGGTCACACCTTTCTCTGACCCCCTCCCCTCCTGTCACAGCTGCAGCTGTGTGTGTGTCTATGCAAGCAGAAAAATCAGAGTTCACTCCCTCCTCCCTTACATCATTCATAGAGAACACATTAACATTGTCAGGAGGCATGTCAGTACTGGCTGAAGGGTCAGCCCTTGGGGGGGGCCCAAACTGGGAGGTTATCTGCCCCAAATCTGTCCCAAGTAGCACGTTTGCAGGGATCCGATCAGTTACCCCCACCTCTCTCACCCCTCGCCCTGCGCCCCAGTCCACATAAATGCCAGCAACAGGCAGCGCCGGGTCAATGCCTCCAATCCCGGAGACAGCGAGGGTTTTTCCAGGTATCAAGTCTTGGGGAGACACCATCTCAGGCCGCACCAGAGTCACCTCCGAGGCGCTGTCTCGCAGTCCTATGGTCACAGACCGGCCGACGGTGACAGGTTGGAAGCTGTCCAGGGACCTACCACCACCCCCACCCACACAATACACCTTGGGCGGCCCTTGGGACGGGGACGGAGCCGGGGCCTTGGGACGCTGAGGGCACATGGCCTTGAAGTGTCCAGGTAGGTTGCACTGGTGGCACCGTCTTGGCTCTGCCACGGGCCTGGAGAGGGGAGTTGAGGGGGACACCCCCTGCAGTCTAGGGGCAGGTGGGGCAGTCGCAGAATTCATCTTACCCCCTCTCCAGGTGCTGCTGGTGGCTGCTCTCCTGGCCTCAGGAGCCCGATTGTTGGTGTAGTCATCGGCCAGGGCAGCTGTAGCCGTGGACCCCTTTGGCTTCTGGTCTCGGATGAACTGGCGGAGATCCTCAGGGCAGTTCCACAAGAGTTGCTCTGTGATGACCAAGTCCAGGATCTCCGGTCCGGTGGAAAGCTGCAGGCCTTGGGTCCAGTGGTCGGCAGCTCGGGCAAGTGCCCGCCGGTGGTCAGCCCAGGAGTCCTTTGGTCCCTTTTGCAGGGTCCGGAACTTCTTGCGGTAGGACTCCGGAGTGAGGTTGTACTGTTGGATCAGGGCCCGCTTGATGGTGTCGTAGCCCTGATCTGCCTCAGCAGGCAAGTCCCCAAGGATATCCAGGGCCTTACCCCTTAGACGGGGGGTCAGGTATTTGGCCCACTGATCCTTGTCCAGATGGTGCTGCAAGCAAGTCCGTTCAAAAGCAGTCAGGAAAGAGTCCAAGTCTCCATCCTTCTCCAGCACTGGGAAGTCCTCAACACGGACCTTTGGAAGTTTGGTGTCTTGAAGGTCACGTGTGGCTGATGAGGGCCGGAGCTGAGCTAGCTGCAGCTGGTGGTCACGCTCTGCCTGTTGCTGTCGCTCTTCACGCGCTGCCTGCCGCTCCGCAGCCTCAGCCTCACGCGCTGCTTGCCGCTCCGCAGCCTCAGCGTCACGCGCTGCCTGTCGCTCACGCTCGGCCATGAGTATCTCGTAGGTATCCCGGTCTCCAGCCATAAGCCTGGCCAAGGCAGCTTGAAGGAGGGCCTCTGCACCTCTCAGGCCGGAGGGATTGGCAAGTGGTGATCTGCGGCACGCTGCAGAGCCAGGTGATTCACTGTCCAGTTCAGAGCGGAGGACTGGCATCTGGCTCGTTGAGGACCCTTGGGCGAGCTCCTCCTCATTTTGTCCAGCAGTGCCAGGTTGTGCGATGTCCTCTGCAGAGCTGTTCTCTGGCGTCGGGCTCTTGGAGGGCTCGTGGACAACCTCCTCATCGTCTCTGGCCTGAGCATCGGCCATTCCTTTGGCTTTGCTCCTGGTGCCATCAGCCATTCTTGCAGACTTTTGGTCACTGACACAGAACTGACACCTGATGCACCCACACACCTTACAGTATCTGCACTCTGACACTCTAGTGTTGGTCTGGTCTGAAGACCCCAGCAGCCACAGCTGCTGCAGGCAGTCTTTAGTGTCTGGGAGTATGGGTCTCACACTCACACACACTATTATCTCGATCCCACCGCTATGCCACCAATATGTCACGAACCACCGGGGGGGTCACTCAGAAATCCCCCGCGCTGGCTACCAGTACGTCACAATCGGGGGGTAACAAGTGGGGGTCACCCCTCCTTTATACCTCCCGACCGACAGACAGAGCACGTGACGCGCTCTCTAGCGCCCCTCTTATAGTCAGGCCAATTATGGAATTGCCCGACAATAAGCAAGGAGGCCGCTATACTACTTATGCCGATTATTGAAGGGTCCCCGGTGAGAGTAGGGTATATATTCCCCCGACCTCCGCGGGCGGAATATATAAAACCTCCCCGAATCTCACTGGCCTCCCCACAATAATCCTTGGCACAACTCGCTGCCACCAACCGCTTCACGGTAACTATTAGCCGAACACACAGACGTGGGATTCAAGATCGAGATAACAGAACAGCCCAAGATTAATTATATAATTTAATCAGCCTAAAGCACACTAGAAACTACAATATATACAATAGGGAATCTACAGAATATACATATGTCAGAGTACAGTTACAGATAAAGCATGGTTTACAAACAGGCATACACAGTTCCAGCAGTTACCTTGTGCGTCTGGCCACAGGGGGGCGCTGTAGACCAGGTTTCTAGGATCCTTCCCACAGATGTTTCCTACACGTGACCCCCAGCGAAAGAACACTGGAAAATGGCCGAAGTAGGGTTATCAACCTGGGCAAATCCAGGTCCCCTCCTACCTTAGTGACCTCAGAGGGAGCACTGCTCCACCCCTGGCTGGAGTTATGGACAATATCCACAACATGGAATATGGGCCATAACTTTGCCTGGGAGCGTCGTAGGCGGACGCCAACGCTCTCATTGTGACAGTTATGAATTTAGCTACAGAACGAGAGGACTCATGACTTGTCTACTAGTTCCCCATTGGCTGATATCACGCCTGGGGTACTTCCCAATGTCCTACTCCCATAAAAAAGGTGTGCCAGCATCGTCCGCATGCAGAGACACCATTTTTATGGTTGCCATATTTATCGGAAATATGGCTTGCGAGATATGAACCATATTTTACTGGAGTCGTTCTGTCTGGATACTTCCAAGCTTGCTAATTAGATAGCAGCCCCTACCACAGGGTCACGGCAGGGAGTCATCCTGTGTCCATTGTTCCCACATCATCTAATCTCCATATCACAGGAGATGGCCGTTGGAGGTGTAAGTGGAACACAGACCAGTTCCTTTGACACCTATCTGCTAAACAAACCGTTTATCCCTGTGGTAAATTTTCTGATTGAAGGAGTTGTGTGAAGGAAAGGGGGGGTGACACCAGGAGAGGGCTTCCTGACATAACTTGAATATCATGATTTATCGTCATATCTCCGGATTTACCTCACAATGTACATTGTAGAATCCCTGCACTCAATTGGGCTCGTGTCTTTAAGGCATGAGTACAAATGAATGTCTGACCATCGGCATTTCTTGTATCAGGGCAACATCATGTTATCTGACCACACTACTGCCATCACACCTGTGCTGCATAGGAGTAAGTGCTCCTTCTGCGCCAGCGATGAAGTAAGTGTTCCAATTGGTGTTGAAGATACAGAGTTTAGTATGAGGGAGAGGACCTCTGAGAGGATAGTATGGGGGAATGTGTAAGGGGACAGTATAAACAGGAAGTGTAAGGGGACTATATGGGTGGAGAAAGTGTTAAGTGACAAAGTATAGAGACTGGGTAATGTGAGGGGTCAGTATAGAGAGGGGGAGGCAAGAAAATGACAGCATGCAAAGGAGGGAGTGTGAGGAGATTGCACAGTACAGAGACTTGGCAGTAATCGGAGAACAAAGTGTAGGGGAACAGTGTGAAGACGGGTCCCAGTATGGAAAGTGGGCAGCGTGGAGGGCGAATCACTTAAAGGGAACCTGTCACGTCCTCAAATGCTATTAATCTGCAAATATGGGGTTAATTTGCAGGTTAATAGTGTTCCAATTTTCCCACTGCCCACATTGAACGCCTGGCTACCAGGAGTAAATTGTCTTTATTCCTCCTGGCAGCCTTCGGCTTTCAGTCATGATGGCGTTCCAGTGCATTTTCTTTCATCAAGCAACACACAGTGAATGGTGGCTGTAATCACACCATGGCACTCATCAACAGCCGTCAATCCACAGCCCTTCAAACGGTCATGTGACCTGTCATATTTGACTTTCATACTTACGTTACTGACCAGCTTCTCTTCCTCCTTCTCTCAATGAAGCAGGGGCTGTACTTTTCCATTGAACATTGAGAGAATGATGAAGAGCAGCTCGTCAGTATGTCACTGTAATTGCGCAAACGGCATTTGAGCGGTCACATGACGACTACTCAAACCGTTTAAGCTGTGTATCGGAGGGGGTGCTAAACTGAATTTTTGTCCCTGTTGCTGGAAATCCTAGCTCTGTCTCTGAGTAACAGTTTGATGTATTTCAGTCATGTAGTGGAAAGTGTTGGGTGATCTTAGTGGTCTTTGTACAGTGTGTTTTGTTATATAGAGATAATTGTCATATTATAATATTATTTATCCACTATGTAGTGGTAATGGTAGTGGACATTGTGTAGCTGTATTATTTTGGTGTTGTATAGTACGGTAATAATTTTGGTAATATTGGTCCTTGTATAATTTTAGGGTTAGCATTGGTATACAATAATTCTATATGTACAGTATAGATCATCTTTTAACTTGTGGGAAGGGGATTGTATGGGGAGAAATGTACTTTGGAGGTTGGGCCCCTGATCTTTTAGGAACCTAGCAAGGCCCTAAGGTATCACAAATAGTGGTTCCTTTATTTTACTGCATGTTGTCCTGGGGTGATACCTACATGATAAGCCTACCAACATGGAGGGGGTTCTTGTATTTAATGTGGATTTAGGTTCTTTTTGAGGCTACTATGCAATACGATATATGGAAAGCGAGATCTCTGCAAATTTTGCATTGAACCTAGGAGCTGGTATGTACGCACCTAATCACTTTTTTTTTAGCTCCAAAGATGCTGCGTTTTTGGCCGCAAAAAACGCATCCGCAACACAAACGCATGCGTTATTACTGCGTTTTGGTGCAGTTTTGGCTGCGTTTTTGTTCACTGCATTTTTATGCGTTTTTTTATCAGTGACAATGCCATTAAAGATTGGTGAAGAAAAAAAAAAGACCTGATGTCATTTCCTTCATAAATCTGTTCTCCTTCATTCTGCACTAGTGTATGCAGGAGACCAGACAGCTGCAGAACTACAAGGCTCAGCATGCTCCATCCAGGACTGTATGCTGGAGGGAGAGGCAAGGGGAGCAGAACTACAAGGCGCAGCATACTCCTTCCACTAGGGTATGCAGGAGAGCAGACAACTGCAGAACTACAAAGCTCAGCATGCTCCATCCAGCACTGTATGCTGGAGGGAGAGGCAGGGGGAGCAGAACTACAAGGCTCAGCATACTGCATCCACTAGTGTATGCAGGAGAGCAGACAGCAGCTGCAGAACTATAAAGCATGCTCCATCCAGGACTGTATGCTGGAGGGAGAGGCAGACGGAACAGAACTACAAGGCTAAGCATACTCCATCCACTAGTGTATGCAGGAGAGCAGACAGCAGCTGCAGAACTATAAGGCTCAGCATGCTCCCTCCAAGAACTGTATGCAGGAGTTTTTTTTGCCCAAAAACGTAAAAAACCATTACATGGGCTTCGCCATATTTTTTATGCTAGCCAGGTACAGAAGGCAGGTACGGGCTGCCCCCAATCCCCAGCTGCCTATTTGTACCCGGCTGGGAACCAATAATATAGGGAAGCCCTTTTTTTAATTATTTCATGAAATAATTAAAAAAAACAAACAAAAAATGACGTGGGCTTCGCCCAATTTTTCTGTCCAGCCAGGTACAACTATACAGCTGGGGATTGGAATTCGCAGTGCAGGGTGCACAAGCTTTCTGGGCACCCCTGCTGAGAATTGCAGTCCACAGCAGCCCCAGAAAATGGCGCTTTCTTAGAAGCACCATCTTCTGGCACTGTATCCAACTCGTCCAGTGGCCCTGGTGCCGAGTGGCTCGCTGGGTAATAAGGGGTTAGGGCTAGCTGTGTATTATCAACTGGCCCTAAGCCCGAAATTCATGGTGTCATGCCAATATTAGACATGGCCACCATGAATTTGTAGTAAAGATAAAAAAAAACACAACACAGAGAAAAATATTTTTATTAGAAATAATATACAACACAATTAGTGACTCCATCTTTATTGAACTAAAGAACCACCCAGTAATCCTGGGTCAAAGGTCCCACGATGTCCAATCCGGATCCAATATCATCTGATCAGTTTGCCGGAAGGAAGGCAAAGCGATTAGATGATGTGTCAGGTTCAAGGACGTGAATCACATGACACATCAGCTGATTATATAAAAGTCGTTTATGCAATCAGCTGATGCATCAGTAGAAAAAAAAACTACACACTTCTGTACTGACTCCCGTCCGATCGCTGCAGGACCTGGCGGTAATCAGCTGATGCGTTCACCTGAGAACATCAGCTGATAGTTTAAACCGGCCGGGCGGTAAAAAGCCGGCCTCACCGCTGGACTTATACTGTCTGCTGATGCCATAAGGTGACCGTATCAACTGACCACTGGCAGGTCCTGGAGCGATCGGACGGGTCCCGGGAGTCTGCGGACAGGTGAGTATGATTTTTTTTCTACTGTTCACTTTTGATTTCGCAGCCGCTTCCACCTCCTGCCCGGACATGGCGCCGGACGAGAGGTGGAAGCAGGGGTGGCGGTACCGAGAGGATTTACTCTACTGTGTTTACCAACACAAGAAATGCTGGGTGAGTACAATCCTCTTCCTGTACACGTGACTGTACTACCCACCCCTTGTGTGACGCCCTGGCACGCCAGGTAGTCACACAGTGTTAGGCCCCCGCACAACACCTTCCCACCAAAGGGTTACACACAGCCGACAAAATCCTAGTCAACCCCCCAGGGTAGGACAGGCACACCAGGGGTCCGGACCAGGCGGATGGAGAACGCCCACCGAAGAGTCTAGACAACCTGGGGCGGAAAAAACAGTTAGTTAAGTTTTGAAGTTGAAGTTTGCAGTCTGAAGTGGCAGTTCAAGTTGAAGGAGTAGTTGTGAGGAGTGAGACTTGAAGCTGAAACCAGAGTGGAAGTCGTCGGGGTTGGAGCTTCGGCGTGCTGGCTAGGTGGCAGATGGTGGTCAGTGTTTGCAGGAGACGGAAAGACGGCTGCCGGAGATCCGAGGTGGACCGGGACAGGGTAGGAGACCGCCTGTACCGACACCAGAGAACCGACCCGGAAACCGTGCACAGACGGGCTACTTGGATCCTGAAGCCAGGACCGGAACCAACGGCCTAGCTAATTAACCAATTGAGGGCAGGTTTATAGGTCCTGTCCCACCAAAAGTCCCAAAAGCTTATCGCGGGGGATAGAGCATCCGCCAGGGCCCGTTAGATCCCAAGAGCCAGCGTCAGCGGGCATGGCTCCCACCCGTAGTTCTGGGAGCGGGCTTCCGTGTTCCATACCGGAGAGCCCAAAGAGAACTTACAACAGTGCAGAGGGAAGTGATACAGACCACCAGCCCGGGCATGGGACCCGAATGCACCCGGCCACGGCGGCCGGCCACCATCACCTTGGTTTACCACTGGACTTGTCTGAATTATTTATCAAAATCGTGAGTAAACTAGCAGTCCCCGGTCGGACGGCCCCTGCAATCACCATCCCCAGCACAGAGACATTGGGTCCCGGGGCATCCATCCCTACCCACGGAGGGGTTAATATCCGGCTGCCATTCCATCGCCCCCGGGTACCATACAACAGCAGCGGTGGTGCTACACTTCACCATACACCGTGGGTGGCGTCACAGACAGTATACAATACACCCTGTACAAATACGTCCCCTTTTTGCTTGACGTGTCTGCGCGACCCCCGGGTCCGGTAGAATCCCTCGAGCCACGCTGTGGAGCCTGGCTGCTGGCACGGTGGGGGCACATTTGCGTTTATAGTTGTGTTTTTTGACATAGAAACACAGTTATATTTGCAATTTGCGTTTTTTCATTGCGTTTCTGAACATCTCATTGAACTCAATGGGTGAAAAAACGCAGGAATAATTGACATGCTGCGTTTTTGAGGGCACTACAAAAATACAGCTAAAAAAAACGCTGTGTGAAGACAGCAAAAATGAAAACTCATAGACTTTGCTGGTGAAGCAAAGTCATGCAGTTTTCTGAACAAAAACGCACCCGAAAAAACGTACAAAAATGCGGTAAAAACGCCTGGTGCGCACATAGCGGCCCCATGTGCACGCTGTTTTGTTTTTTTTTTGCCGCATTTTTTGGTGTCTTTCCTTCTCCAGCAAAGTCTAGAACCAATCAGATTTGCTTTTTTTGTTGGCAGTTTTTGTGCAACATGTCAATTCTTTGTGCGTTTTTTTTTGCCCTTCAAACCACTGATTTCACACAAAAAAACACATGGAAAAAAATGCAGCAAAAACGCATGCGTTTTTGGTTGCATTTTCTGCCAGTTTTCTTCCAGAAGGGGCAATTTTGTTGTTAACGAAAAAAACTGCAGCGTGCGGACATAGTCTTAGGCCCCTTTCACACATCAGTTTTTTGCCATCAGTCACAATCCGTTTTCTTGACGGATCCCTCTCAGATTGTGGATAAACTGATGCGACGGATCCGTTTTTGATGCATCCTACTAGCGGGGGGCTAAATAATAACTTGGAGCATGCTCAGTTAAAAAAAAAAAACGGAATCCGTCGCCAGATTCCATCATTTGACAGATGATGACGGATCCTGCGCCTCTAGGCTTCCATTCTACCATGACAGATGGCAATGGATCCGTCGCTGTACGTTTTTTCGATGTACACAAAAACCTTACTTTGGCTGTCGTCTCCGTCTGACGGGCAAACATTTTTCGGCGTATCCGTCGAACGACGGATGAAATGTGAGGCTATCCGTCGCTAATACAAGTCGATGAGAAAAAAACGGATCCAGGAGCATCAGTCATCGGATCCGTTTTTTTCAAAATTCAATGGATTGTGACTAATGGCAAAAAACTGATATGTGAAAGGGGCGTCATGCTGTTGGTCTGCGTTTGATGCACCATCTTGTAGATAAAAAGTCAAGGAAGACCATTAATGACTGACTCCGATTCACTTACTTTATTTAGAGGGGCAGATTATCGAAATTGTCCAAATGAAACAAATAATTTGTTGCCCATAGGAAACCAATCGTAGTGCAGCTTTCATTTTCAAAGGCCACTGATAGACATGAAACCTGTGCTATGATTGGTTGCTATGGGAAACAAGGAGTGTTTTCCTTTTAGACAGTTTTACTAGATCTGCTCCACTTCTGTGTCTTATTTCTAATTCACTGAACCTTCAATGACTTAACATAAATTTCCGCTGATGATCAAAAGTTCTGCTAAAAAATGCAAAATAAATTTCATCTTCTTCTAATATATCTCCTTGGAGAATATGCCGTCTGAAAAAAAAGTATGGCTGGAGGGGTGCGCCAATAACTTGAGGTGTGGGGCTGTTTACTTCAATTCTCAGATAAAGAATTCAGACATGTCAACTCAGGGAATCAAACCTTTTACAGCCTCCTTTACTGATACATATGAGGGAGGGGGCACAGGACCCATTATACATGGATGACAGGTAGAGAGTGACAGATCCTGTACTTCATATGGAGGGCAGGTAGAACGTGACAGATCCTGTACTTCATATGGAGGGCAGGTAGAGAGTGACAGACCCTGTACTTCATATGGAGGGCAGGTAGAAAGTGACAGACCCTGTACTTCATATGGAGGGCAGGTAGAAAGTGACAGACCCTGTACTTCATATGGAGGGCAGGTAGAAAGTGACAGACCCTGTACTTCAAATGGAGGGCAGGTAGAAAGTGACAGACCCTGTACTTCATATGGAGGGCAGGAAGAAAGTGACAGACCCTGTACTTCATATGGAGGGCAGGTAGAAAGTGGCAGACCCTGTACTTCATATGGAGGGCAGGTAGAAAGTGACAGACCCTGTACTTCATATGGAGGGCAGGTAGAAAGTGACAGACCCTGTACTTCATATGGAGGGCAGGTAGAAAGTGACAGACCCTGTACTTCATATGGAGGGCAGGTAGAGAGTGACAGACCCTGTACTTCATATGGAGGGCAGGTAGAAAGTGACAGACCCTGTACTTCAAATGGAGGGCAGGTAGAAAGTGACAGACCCTGTACTTCATATGGAGGGCAGGTAGAAAGTGACAGACCCTGTACTTCATATGGAGGGCAGGTAGAAAGTGGCAGACCCTGTACTTCATATGGAGGGCAGGTAGAAAGTGACAGACCCTGTACTTCATATGGAGGGCAGGTAGAAAGTGACAGACCCTGTACTTCATATGGAGGGCAGGTAGAAAGTGACAGACCCTGTACTTCATATGGAGGGCAGGTAGAAAGTGACAGACCCTGTACTTCATATGGAGGGCAGGTAGAAAGTGACAGACCCTGTACTTCATATGGAGGGCAGGTAGAAAGTGACAGACCCTGTACTTCATATGGAGGGCAGGTAGAAAGTGACAGACCCTGTACTTCATATGGAGGGCAGGTAGAAAGTGACAGACCCTGTACTTCATATGGAGGGCAGGTAGAAAGTGACAGACCCTGTACTTCATATGGAGGGCAGGTAGAAAGTGACAGACCCTGTACTTCATATGGAGGGCAGGTAGAAAGTGACAGACCCTGTGCTTCATATGGAGGGCAGGTAGAAAGTGACAGACCCTGTGCTTCATATGGAGGGCAGGTAGAAAGTGACAGACCCTGTGCTTCATATGGAGGACAGGTAGAAAGTGACAGACCCTGTACTTCATATGGAGGGCAGGTAGAAAGTGACAGACCCTGTACTACATATGGAGGACAGGTAGAGAGTGACAGATCCCAAACTACACAGAAGACAGGTAGAGAGTGACAGACCGCACACTACACATGGAGGAGAGGTAGAGAGTGACAGACCCCACACTACACATGGAGGAGGGGTAGAGAGTGACCGCACACTACATATCAAGAGGAGGTAGAAAGTGACAGACCCCACACTACACATGGAGGAGAGGTAGAGAGTGACAGACCCCGCACTACATATCGAGGGGAGGTAGAAAGTGACAGACCCCACACTACACATGGAGGAGAGGTAGAGAGTGACAGACCCCACACTACACATGCAGGAGGGGTAGAGAGTGACAGACCCCGCACTACATATCGAGGGGAGGTAGAAAGTGACAGACCCCACACTACACATGGAGGGCAGGTAGAGAGTGACAGACCCGACACTACACATGGAGGACAGGTAGAGAGTGACAGACCCCACACTACACATGGAGGAGAGGTAGAGAGTGACAGACCCCGCACTACATATCGAGGGGAGGTAGAAAGTGACAGACCCCACACTACACATGGAGGGCAGGTAGAGAGTGACTGACCCTGTACTACACATGGACGACAGGTAGAGCATTACAGACCCCGCACTACACACGAACGACAGGTAGAGAGTGACAGACCCTGTACTACAGATGAAGGACAGGTAGGGAGTGACAGACCCCACACTACATATGGAGGACAGGTACAGAGTGACAGACCCCACACTACATATGGCGGACAGGTAGAGAGTGACAGATCCTGCATCTTACATGGAAAAACAACACTTTGAGATATGAATAAAATCTCAAAGGAGGGAACTATGAGCTGGTGTCAACTTAATATAAGTTTTTTAGAATTAATAATAAAAGGATTAAAAGACAACAAAAAAAAGGCAGAAGGACAGGTAGAGAGTGACAGACTACGCACTACACATGGAGGACAGGTAGAGTGACACACCGCACACTACACATGGAGTAGAGGTAGAGAGTGACAGACCCCACACTACACATGGGGGGGATGTAGAGAGTGACAGACCCCACACTACACATGGAGGACAGGTAGAGAGTGACAGACCCGACACTACACATGAACGACAGGTAGAGAGTGACAGACCCTGTACTACACATGAAGGACAGGTAGAGAGTGACAGACCCTGTACTACACATGAAGGACAGGTAGGGAGTGACAGACCCCACACTGCATATGGAGGACAGGTACAGAGTGACAGACCTCACACTACATATGGAGGACAGGTACAGAGTGACAGACCTCACACTGCATATGGAGGACAGGTACAGAGTGACAGATCCTGCATCTTACATGGAAAAACAACACATTGAGATATGAATACAATCTCAAAGAAGGGAACTATGAGCTGGTGTCAACTTAATATAAGTTTATTAGAATTAATAATAAAAGGATTAAAAGACAACAGTAGGTGCCTCACTGTAAGGAACACGGTGTATATCTGGATTATACAAAATCGTGATAGCAACCAAACCTGATATATCAAATATAAGGGGGGGGGGGGAGAATTCAATGCAAAAAGCTAAGAATATACAGTACAGACCAAAAGTTTGGACACACCTTCTCATCTCTAGAACAATTATTTAGAGGAGACTTTGTGCAGCAGCCTTCATGGTAAAATAGCTGCTAGGAAACCACTGCTAAGGACAGGAAACAAGCAGAAGAGACTGGTTTGGGCTAAAGAACACAAGGAATGAACATTAGACCAGTGGAAATCTGTGCTTTGGTCTGATGAGTCCAAATTTGAGATCTTTGGATCCAACCACCGTGTCTTTGTAGAAAAGGTGAATGGATGGACTCTACATGGCTAGTTCCCACTGTGAAGCATGGAGGAGGAGGTGTGATGGTGTGGGGGTGCTTTGCTGGTGACACTGTTGGGGATTTATTCAAAATTGAAGGCATACTAAACCAGCATGGCTACTACAGCATCTTGCAGCGGCGTGCTATTCCATACGGTTTGCGTTTAGTTGGACCATCATTTATTTTTCAACAGGACAATGACCCAAAACACACCTCCAGGCTGTGTAAGGGCTATTTGACTAAGAAGGAGAGTGATGGGGTGCTATGCCAGATGACCTGGTCTCCACAGTCACCAGACCTGAACCCAATCGAGATGGTTTTGGGGTGAGCTGGACCGCAGAGTGAAGGCAAAAGGGCCAACAAGTGCTAAGCATCTCTGGGAACTCCTTCAAGACTGTTGGAAGACCATTTCCGGTGACTACTTTTTGAAGCTTATCAAGAGAATGCCTAGAGTGTGCAAAGCAGTAATCAAAGCAAAAGGTGGCTACTTTGAAGAACCTAGAATATAAGACATATTTTCAGTTGTTTTTTAAGTATTTCATTCCACATGTTTTAATTCATAGTTTTGATGCCTTCAATGTGAATCTACAATTTTTAGAGTCATGAAAATAAAGAAAACTCTTTGAATGAGAAGGTGTGTCCAAACTTTTGGTCTGTAGTGTATATAGAATGTACCCCTCTTATTCCAATACAGATTTTCAAGTCCTAATGATGAAGTAATACCCAGAGCGTTCAATATGTAAATGAGCAATAATATGGGCATAAATACCTCTGATAGTAAAGTCAGACCCCATAATACACATGGAGGGTAGATAGAAAGTAGGGATGAGCGTCCCCAAAGATGTTCAGGTTTGCCACGTTGGGCCAGACTTTAGTTAAAAGTTTGGTTTGATTCTCTAACTTAGCTAGAGAACTACAGAAAGGAAGCAAAATGGGGGGTAGGAGCAAAACAATTGCCCTGCTAACAAATGTGGATAGCGAAGTGATTTAAGGGGTCCTGTCATCATAGCAATCATAGTTATAGAAGAAGTAAATGAATAAACTAAACATAAAGAGTCTGATTTCACAGTTGACCCACACAGACAAGATTATCAGAGTTCCCCCACAGAGCAACAATTTAAAAAAGGCCCCAGCAGAGCCTATTTTCACAGTTAACCCACACAGCCAAGAATGGAAGAGTTCCCCCATGAAGCATCAATTTTCAAAAAGGCCCCTACAAAGCCTTTTTTCACAGTTGACCCAAACAGCTAAGATTGTCAGTGTTCCTTCACAGTGCAACAATTAAAAAAAGACCCTTAGAGAGCCTGTTTTCAGAGTTGCCTCACACAGCCAAGATTGGCAGACTTCATCCAGAGAGCAACAATTAAAAAAAAAAAGGAAAAATAAAAAAAAGGTCCCTACAGAGCCTTTTTTTCACATTGACCACAGAGCACCCAGAACCACTTTAAAGTAATATAGAATAAAAAAGCCTTGAACCAGGAAGCGGAGGTCCAAATGGAGGAGTAGGTAAAAGTGGATGTGGCTGTTTTAGGACTGGATGCACGAGGCTTGATCAGGCTCTATTAGGGCTAGATGCACCAGGCTGGATTAGAGCAGTGTAGTTCAGGCTGTATTAGAGCTGGATGCATGAGGCTGTCTTAGGCCTGTATGGACCAGGCTTTATTAAGGCTGATGCACAAGGCTAGATTAAGTTTGTATTGACCGGGCTGGATTAGGCCTGTGTGGATAAAGTTGTAATAGGGCTGAATGCATGAGGCTGGATTAGGCCCATGTGGACTAGGCTGTATTAGGCTTATATGGACCAGGCTTTATTAAGGCTGGATGCACGAGGCTGGATTATGCTTGTATGGACCAGGCTGTATTAGGCCTGTATGGACCAGGTTATATTAGGGCTGGATGTACAAGGCTGAATTAGGCTTGTATGCACCACACTGGATTAGAGGTCGCTGCACCATGCTCAGAAGTTTTCAGAACGGCAGCGCAACTCGTGTTCTGGCCTTTATTAGCTGTACTGCAGCCTTTTGACAAGCTTTATTCGGCTGCCAAACATGAACAGTAACACAGACTTAATTTAGATGTCCTTGTTTGCAGTTTGGCACTCAGGCCTAAGCCACACGGCGAGAAAATCGGTGCGAGTGGAGTGCGATAAAACATCGCATTCCACTCGGACCAATATTAGCCTGTGTGTCAGCACACATGAGCGATTATTTTCTCAGCCCTAATCGGACAGATCAAATAATCGCAGCATGCTGCGATTGTAATGCGAGACTCTTTTCTCTCGCTCCCATTCAAGTGAATGGGGCGAGAGAAAAATCGCACTGCACTTGCGGTACACTGGTGTACCACGCGTGCAGAGCGAGAATGACAATAGCCGGCTACGGAGGAGAGAGGGAGATAAATCCCTCCCTCCCCTTCTCAGCACTGGCCCGCCCCCTGCAGCTGAGGTTCGCTCGCACAGTCGGACCTCGGTCGCAGGGATAATAGCATGACACTCGGCTCCTGCTGTGCTGCCAGCGTGAGCCGAGTGTCATGCGAGTGTTGCGAGCGGAGGGGACGCGCTCGCCACGCTCGGGTCCAGGGCTTCTGCTGCTGCTGCTCGGTGGCTCGAGCGGTGGACCGGACCCAGGGACTCGAGCAGCGGTCCTCACCCGTGAGTGAAATGGGGATGGTATGTTTAGGGAGATTGTTCGTGATGCCACCCACGGGTCGAGGTGATAATGGCACCACCGCAGCTGGTAACGGGGATCCCGGGAGAGATGGTAGGGTGCAGCTGAGATGTTGTCCCCTCCGTGGGCAGGAGTTGGTGATCTCGGGGCCCGATGGTGTAGCGGGGAGGCCGGATGGCTGGGGTGCAGGGACTGCGCGGCGCGGTGCCAGACGGCACTGGTGTACTGACTCAGACAATCACTGACAGAGTCGTAGGTAAACCAAAACGGCCGGATGGATGGGTCCCGCAGCCGGCTGCAGTGTTGTTGTTGTGCTCTCCCCGGACGGCTGATGATGGCTGTCTTTCCCTGCACCTTTGAGAATGTTCTTGACTCCTGTGGTTGCCCACCGGTAGTCCGCTCCCCGGCGTATAAGTGCCGTAGGAGCCCGTTTTGCCCGTAGGCGCTGGCCCTTGGATCTCTAGCCTGTGGCGGTGGCTGTATATCCTTTCTGGGTGGACGGTTGCCTTCAATCGGGACTTAGTAGTTGGGAAACCCCTGGGGTTTGACTATTGACCGCGGCTCCAAGCCTGGTCGGGGTCCGATGGCCCTGCCTGTGTGCTTAGCTTCACTCCGTTCCCCAGTCCGGTACTGGAAGGCCGACGCCCGACCCCGGTCCTTACGGCTCCACGGAGTTCCACCAACTCCTGCAGACAGCCACCACCGTCTGCCAACCTTGCTGTCAGTGTCTGGGCTCCAACCCAGACACCTCAAGTGTTCACTCCTCTCACTTTCACCTCCAAGACTCCACTGACACTTTTCCCGCCTCCAGGCCTGTGAACTCCTTGGTGAGTGGGGCCAACCGCCTGGCACCGCCCCACCTGGTGTGGACATCAGACTTTGGAGGGAGGCAACAAGGGTTTTTGATTGACTGTTGTAACTGCCTAGGGTGGGGGTGTGTGTGTTGGTATGTATGTGACTACCTGGCTAGTCCAGGGTGCCACACGAGCATCGCACTAGTGCCCTGTGTGGCCCTGGCCTAAGTGTCCAGGAAAAACCCTGAACCTTACTGTTCGGGTTCAATCATTCCTATATAGAGTAACAGGCCCCGCACTACAGATAGAGGACAGGTAGAGAGGGACAGACCCTGCACTACACAAGAAGGACAGGTAGAGAGTGACAGACCCCACACTACACATGGAGGAGAGGTAGAGAGTGATATATCCCGCACTACATGAGCTGCGCAAAATTGTTGGCACCTTTCCAAAATTGTGGGTAAACAACTTTGTTTCTAGCATCTGATGCTTGTTCAAATTCACCTGTATCAAGTAACAGGGGTGGGCAATATGAAAATCACACCAAAAATCAAATAAGACGTTGGCTCAATCTTTGCATTGTGTGTCTGTGTGTGTCTGTCACACTAAACAAGGAGATCAGAAAGAATAGAAGAGAACTGTGTGAGGACCTGAGAACAAAAATTGTTAAAAAAATATCTGCAATCTCAAGGTTACAAGTCCATCTCCAGAAATCTCGATGTTCCTTTGTCCACTGTGTTTAACATAATCATTAAGTTTACAACCCATGGCACTGTAGTTAATCTCCCTGGACATAGACGGCAGACAAAAATTGATGAAAGGTTGCAACACAGGATAGTCCAGATGGTAGATAAGCCACTCCAATCAAGATCCAAAAAAAATCAAGCTGTCCTGCAGGCTCAGGGTGCATCAGTGTCAGCGCAAACTATCCATCCACATTTGAATAAAATAAAATGCTATGGAGGAGCTCCAGGAGGACCCCACTGACGTCAATGAGACATAAAAAAGCTAGATTGCCAAAATATACGTAAGCCAAATTCCTTCTGTGAAAGCATCTTGTGGACAGATGAGACCAAGACAGAGCTTTATGCTAGCGCACATCATTCTACTGTTTACCAAAAACGGAATGAGGCCTACAAAGAAAAGAACACAGTACCTACAGTCACATATGGTGGAGGCTTAAAGATGTTTGGAAAATCATTTGCTGCCTCTGGCACTGGGTGCCCTGACTGTGTACAAGAAATCTGAAGATTATCAAAGGATTTTGGATCACAAGCTAGTGCCTAGTGTCAGAAAGCTGGGTTTGTGTCCTAGGTCATGGGTCTTCCAGCAGGACAATGACCTCAAACATAAAGAAGCTCCCAGAAATAGATGGAAACAATGTGCTGGAGAGTTCTGAAGTGGCAGCAATGAGTCTGGATCTAAATCCCATTCACTCCTGTGGAGAGATCTTAATTTGCTGTTTGGAGAAGATGTCTTCACATATCAGAGACCAGGAGCAGTTTATAAAGAAGAGTCCAAAATTCCAGGTGAGAGGAGTAAGAAGCTTGTGGACGGGTATAGGAAGCGACTGATTGTAGCTATTTATTCCTAAGAGGGTGCAACCAAATATTAAGTTGAGGGTGACAACAATTTTGTTGGGTCCGTCTTTGTGTTTTTGTGTGAAATTATGTCCAATTTGGCTTTTTTTCTTTATGTTTGTTTTGTGTGTTGTTCAAATACACACAAAGGAAATAAATGAGTCTTTAAAATATTGAGGATTTCAATCAACATGTATATTAGAGGGCTGCAGAACTTCATTATGTAATGATTAAGCTTGAAATAAGCATGAAATTGCTTGTGAAGGTCAATGTTACAGGCAGATAGTTACCGTTCAGATCTGGATTTTCCTGAGCATTCAGAAGGTTAATTGCTCCTGTAAATGAGTAAAGCTCTCTACAATCTCCCATAGTTGTAATTAACTTTATTCATTAATTCAGGGCAGGGTCACGTGTAGGTGCGTCCTTGCAGATTTTGCAGAACACCACGACCATGAAGTAATCAATTTACACTAATTTTCCTATAATCCATCTGAAAGCCTTTGTGACATGTAACCCTCCCTTCCATGCCACAAAACATGCAATTAATAATTAGGAATTATGTCAAATACTTTAACGTTTAGTAAATTCCCCTTGATTCACAAAACTCCTATCTAGCTACAACATGCGAACCCAGCATTAATAGCGCAATACTACTGCTACTGGGATATTACTTACTGCTAATGGTTTTTATGTTGGAAAGAGTATTATATAGATACATTTAAGAGATAAAATAGTTTTCAGCATCTAAATTCTTCATTAAAACTGATCCTGTGTGAGTCCTTAGCGGTAACAATGCAGATAGACGTTTTTACAATGGTTCACGTACATTAGTTTACCGCTACACTGCTGCCATCTAGTGGAAACAAATACTTATAAAAGCAGACACACACACTGAAGATAAACCAAAGACTCTGTGCATCACAGTCTCTACAGGGGAGTCCGTCCAGGTGTCCGCTCCCACCGGTGTCACTGGGTAATCCGGAGCCGCCTCAGTGCGCAAGTTAGTTCTCTGTGTGGCCCCTCGGCTTGAAGCTGTTGGGGCCCCGCTCGCTATGTTTTTAGTGTAGCTGTGCTTTTGATGGATGGCACTTGGGATTTTAGTGGGCCGTAGCTCCCCAGCTCCTCACTCTTTGAGGGCTCTTACTCAACTCCTCCTCCTCCCTCCCACCAGTCTGCCTGACCCCTAGGTCGGTGGCCTTATTCCACTTAACCAACCCACTGATGTGTCTGACAGGACATGATGTGAGGTGTGATTGGGATTTGTGCTGATGGTAGTGACACCGGCTTCTTATGAACCTTAAGAATCGTATCCAATTCAAACTACTAACACTGACCTACAAAGCCGTCCATAATCTCTCTCCTCCGTATATCTCCGAACTAATCTCCCACTACACTCCAACACGTCACCTCCGGTCCTCCCAAGATCTCCTTCTCTCCTCCTCTCTCATTCGCTCCTCACGCAACCGACTCCAAGACTTCTCCCGAGCATCCCCAGTCTCCTGGAACTCGCTGCCTCAACACGTCAGACTATCCCCTACCCTTGCAAACTTCAAACGGAACCTGAAAATGCCTACAATCTACAATGAACTCACTGCCGCCCGACCACCGTGCGGAGCTGCCGCCCGACCAACATGCGGAGCTGCCGCCTGACCACCGTGAAGAGGTGTCGCCTGACCACCGTGTGGAGCTGCCGCCCGACCACGGTGCGGAGCTGCCGCCCAATCTACACCCCACCTACTGTCTCCTCCCTATAATCCTATAGAATGTAAGCCCGCAAGGGTAGGGCCCTCTTCCCTCTGTACTAGTCTGTCTACTGTAACTTGTATATGTATTTTGTATGTAACCCCCTTCTCATGTACAGCACCATGGAATTAATGGTGCTCTATAAATAAATAATAATAATAATAATAATAATAATAATAACCTGGAACCATGGGGGGTAGGTCCTGCACCCAGGGTAAGGATTGCAGTACCCTGTGGCACCCTGATATACTCAGAGGCGCCACACATACAAGCTCTAGTTCAGTGAGATTGGATGGAGACGTCTGTGAATAGCAATTTTCAAGCCTTGCCAAAAATTCTCAAGGGGATTTCAGTCAGGACTATGACTGGGCTGTTCACACACATGAATATGCTTTGACCTAAACTATCCATTTCAGCTCTAGCAGTATGTTTAGGGTTGGTGTCTTCCTGGAAGATGAACCTATGCACCAGTCTCAAGACTTTTGCAGCCTCTAACAGGTTTTCCTACAGGATCGCCCTGTATTTAGCTCCACCCATCATCCCATCAACTCTGACCAGCTTCCCTGCCCTTGCTGAAGAAAAGCCTCTGCACAGCAGGATGCGGCCACCATTATGTGTAACAGTGGGGATGGTGTTTTTACGGTGATGTGCAGTGTTAGTTTTCCGCCACACATAGTGTTTTGCATTTAGAGCCAAAAGTTGCACTTTGAAAAAAAAAAAAGGGTATGAGGGCACTATAGCAATGTAAACGGGATCATGCAAAAATATACCTGAAGCCACAAGGACAATAAAAAAAGGGTAAAGAAGGTCTATAAAAAAATGGGATCACCAGAGAAATATTAATAAAATAATAAGTAATTTTATTAATGGCAAAAAAACACCAAAGACATATTAAAACATTTAAATTCCACAGGACTGGCGCTGTCGGGATACAGAATCCTAGGGCAGATAGACTTCACATTATCTACCAAGTTTGCAAGGGTCGCGGGGAACGGCTAGAACAGTCACTGGACCCGTCCCAACGAGTCTGCAGCCAAATAGCATATAGGATTCGGGCTTGAGGACCGGCCCCACAACAGAACCATGCTATCAGCATACAGAATGAGACACTTTACTGACACCGGGATCCCCAAGTGCTTCACACCACGGGGGTCCAATACTTAGTGCATCAAAGGAGGAAAGGGTTCACAGGCTGACACACACACCGGACTTGGCCTTTCACGGATCCATGATCGGCTGGAGCCCATCGTGGTGGAGACCGTTACTCTGGGGCAGCACCTAAATTACTTGTGAGTAAAAGACCTGGAACCGCAGCCCCTCTCTGCCTCTCCTTTATCGTCGCCCAGCGCTGCGGCGCCATCGGGGAATTACTACCAACTCCCCGCCTGTCCTCCATCATCCTCCCCGATGTAATCCCGCTCCACCTGTGGGGAGCGACACCATCCCAGCTGCGACCGTCACCATCAGCATCGGAGAACAGCATCCACAGCGGCGGCCCATCCCTGGCCGCGTACCACAGGTGGCGTCACTGTTCTGTCCCCACTTAAAGGTGATTGAAGGCACGTAGTTGTGGGATGGCATGAGAATCTTACCTTCGTTTTTCCTATAGGTGAGGCAGACACGAATAGAGCGCTCCAGAGTTAAACATGCACATGCTGAGATGAAACAATGGTGGTTTATTTTCTCCAAAGGTTAAGGACATGCAGGAGTACATTGGTCCAAGTACCTGGCATTGTGGTTATCTTGTGATGCTTGTTTCTGGAGCCACTAAGGTCAGAAGACTTTGCTTCTATCAGCTCAAATAAGGGGTGTGATTCCCACAATCTCTGGCTTGGAACTGAACATGCCAGGATGTAATGTAAGAGGAGCAGCAGACACTCCCATGGGCTGGATGAAAAGAAACAGAGGAGCCGAAAGGTCTGACCAATAGATGGCAGCAGAGACAAGCATGAAAAACATTAAATAATAGCTTTAAATAAAACAAGTAGGAACAGCACACTCCCCGTCTGAAATTCACTTTGGGGATTTCACTATTGAGTCCATAATACAACCTGAAAGGAAAGGCACGTTAAATGCAAAAACAAACTCAATTGAGTCCAAACAAGAAGGATGGCTCAAAGTTCAGGTCCGGTAGCATTCATCCCGTAGGGACGCTCTCTATGGGCAACAGCAGAACAAGTTTGTGGATTGGCCTTGCAAGGGTCTTCGTCTCACCTTTCCTGATGACCTTTAGCTCCACCTTCCGAACATTGCCGTCCTGGCTAGGCAGTATCCTAGTAATCAGTCGAATAGGCTAGTCAGTCCACTCTGTGGTCTGGTCTTTCATGAGGACTAGGTCTCCTTCTTTGAGGTTCGGCTGGAGATGTCGCCACTTCTTTCTTCCTTGAAGAATGGTGAGGTATTCCTTTCTCCATCGATTCCAGAAATAGTCAGCCAAGTATTGATACCCGTTTCCAGTGTTTTTGATAACTGTTCGCGTGTGTGAACTCTCCGCTGGGCATTATCACATTGTCAGTTTTTTGGGTAATAAGAATGGTAGGCGTCAATATGGTTGGTAAAGCAGGAGAAAAGCAAAGTCCTGCACCACCGCAGATTACCTGCAATATCGCTTGCGGTACCGCCTGTGCCTGTGCTCGGGTGGAGAGCCTGGAGGGTCCGACAATCCAAAAGCGGGGTGCTGGTCATAAGACAAAGTCCATTGATGAAGCGTGAGAGTAGAAAGAGACCGCACTCAATCCGCTGTGAAGGATTTCTTTATTCAAACACGTGCAGAGTGGAGGGCTGGAGACACACTGTGAGCTGGCTCCTCAAGAATGGACGACAGCTGTTTCGCCCAAATTGGGCTTCCACAGGTCCACCCTCTCCAGCCCTCCACTCTGCACGTGTTTGAATAAAGAAATCCTTCACAGCGGATTGAGTGCGGTCTCTTTCTACTCTCACGCTTCGTCAATATGGTTGGTGTTTCTGGATCCATGGTCACCGGCACAAGGGGTCTTGAATTGATAATGGCTGAGACTTGCCGTCTTGCCGTGGTGACTGTGTTTGAGAGGGCCCCTCTTGGTGACTGTTATTAATTTGCTCGGCTACTTTAGATGGTACTGGCACTGGTAGAGGTAAGTTGGAGGTTTCGGTGTTGTCGGCTTGGACGGTACTGCAAACCGGGGTTGCTACAGGTAACTGATTCAGTACATAGTCTCTTGTGCGATCAACTGGATTGTCTGCTTCCAGTGGTGGTGAGTGAGCTGGATCAGGACCTTGGATCAATGCTTGCTCAAGTAGTCTCACTTTAGCTAGCGCAACTTCCTCTTCCATCTGTGACCGAAGAATCTTTATCCGAGCCTCCGCTTCTGCCCTTTTGGCTTCTGCTTTAGCGGCTTCTGCTTTTGCAAGGGTTTCTGCTTCTGCCCTTTTGTCTTCTTCCTCTACTTCTCTTTCTGTGAAGGAATGTCTCACCTTGGATTCTTCTGCTCCTATACAGGCCTCTAGTATCCTGTCGCTCAGGGGTGAGCTTCTTGAGGATGATGACCCGGATGACCGCGAGGAACGTCTAGATGAGGTTGATCGGTGTGATCTGGTTTCTTGCTGGTGAGAGATATGGTGTTCGGCCTTGTCTATGGTGTCTTGCACCTTGGCATCTCTTTGCTTGTCCACCTCTTCTGCCTTGCTCAGGTCTGAAAGAGCTTAATTAATTTTAGAGTCTTTTAGAAAGGTAATGTACCTTGTTGACAGTCTCTTGTATCTTTCATGAGCTGTGTTCAGCCGTTCCATAGCGGCTTGTAAGCATGCAGCATCGCCTTATGAGGATTCAAGTCTTGATGTGTAATAGGTGACTTGTTCCCACTGTTCTTCCAGGTGTTCACATAGCTCATCTTTCATAGCATGATAGTTTTCAGTGGCCTTTATCGTGGGTTTGGAAGAGTGCTAAGTCGGAAAACTTGGTCTGCTGGAAGCGTGGAATCTGCCTCCTGGGCTTCATAATGGACAGTATCAGATTGTATTTGCTCTGTTTCAGCAGTGGGGAACTGTCCGAGGTCTTTTTCGGCCATTTTGATTTAAGGTGTACTGTCTCTTTAAGAAACTTGACTTCCTTTCTCGCCTTTTCATTGGGGGACACAGACCGTGGGTTATATGTTGTCTCCAGGGGAGGCTTGACACTAAATTTAAAAAAGAGTTAGCTCCTCCTCCCACAGCATATAACCCCAGCTAGGCGGGAACTAGCTCAGTTCTTTTTAGTGTCAGCAGGGAGGCTGACACGTCTGGCCTGAGCCTCAGGCCAGCTCATGTTTTTTGTTTATTTATTTCTTTTCTTTGTGATTTTATTCTATTTTTGACTATGGGGCAATACCAGGGTGTGCTCACCCCCGTTCCCCCCCGTGTACGGGTAGAGGAAACCTGGCGTGCAAAAGCCGTCAGTCTTCCCTCGCGCCCAAGTGGTCGGGTCTGCGTACCCCTCCAGGCTCCCTGGAAGCACCTCACAGAGGTAGCTCCAGAGGGCTAGGCAGAGCCAAGAGCCTGCTAGCCTTGAGTCGAAGATTCGTCCCCGAGATCTCCACATCCCAGGACTGACGCGTCTTCAGACGGAGCAAGAGCAGGTAGGGAGACGACGTGTACCCGTCCCCTGCATCCAGACCGCCGCCTGAGGAGGCGCCGGTGGGGCGATGCAGGCTGTGATCCCGGGGAAGCAGAATTAATTTAGCTCCCGGCGTCGGCCTGCATGTTTAGCAACGCCCCCTCCACTGCTCTAGAAGCCGCTCCCTCTAGTGGGCCGTCTCTCCCCTCCATGCTGCCAGAGAATCCTGGACGCCATTACACGTGGGGAGCAGACTTGGGTGAGATCGCCTCCTTGGCTCTGCAACTCTGCAGCACTATATACCGCTCTGTTCAGTGGTATATCGCTGTCTTCCTAGCGGTGTGTGCCTGCTGGCTGGCGGTGTATATCAGCTTTCAGCGGTATATACTCGCTGTGCTTGCAGGCATATACTGACTGTTTGGCAGTGTGTGCCACTTTACTATTGGTATATACCAGCTCTGTATAGCAGTCCCTTTCTAATACTGCTACTAGCTCCTCATCCACAATAGTGTAATACTGCTAAAGGCTCACAGTATAATTGTACGTTTGTTGCTGACATGCGTAAAAACCGCAAGGGTGATAAAGCTTCCCAGGCATCCTCTATGGACCTGTACTATGCTTGTACCACCTGTGGAAGCTCGTTTCCAATGGTCGAAGCTATCCACTCTGTCAAGGCTGCGATGCCCCTACTACAATGTCACAACAGGCGTTGCCGGACCAGGGGATTGTGCAGTCTGTGGGTTCGGCCCCGGCCGCCATTCAGGCAGCACCCCTGTCTGATGAGGCTATCCCTGCATGGGCTCTTCTGATGTCTAAAAGGTTAGATGACCTGGCCGCTCAGATATCTCAGCCTTCCACAGGCTCCCACAGCCTCCCCCCGGCTCAGCTCCCTCAGAGGAGCCCGCCTTCGTCTGGTGTATCATCCCCAGTACGTAAAAAGGCTGTCTCCAAAAGGCACCATTGCGACCGCTCCGCCTCTTCTGACTCACACGATGGTCAGTCTGACTCAGGCTCCGTGACCTTTAGTAGTCACGATTCTCGAGACTCTGACTCTGATTCAGATGTCCCTTCTGAGTCTAGGCATATGGAAGACACTCTGATAGCGGCTGTCAATCACTCTCTGTCGATTTCTGATCAGCCCTCGGACCCGACTTCTCAGTCGGCAATCAAGCGAGCCAAGAAGCCTCCTAAGTCCTTTGCCCAGGATCCGATTTTTCATCAAATCGTATCTAAACTGTGGGATCACCCTGATAGGAGGTTTAATAAAAAATCCTCCTCCTCATTCTCTTATCCCTTTCCCCCGGAAATGGTTAAGCCCTGGTCGGTACCCCCCGTTGTGGATCCGCCAGTATCCAGACTGGCTAAACACACGGTTATGTCTGTTTCAGACAACGCGTCTCTTAAGGATTCGTCCGACCGCGCAGTTGATGCTGCGGTCAAATCTATTTTTCAGGCTTCGGGCTCCTCTCTGCGCCCCCTGTTTGCCATGACATGGGTGGCAAGAGCTATGAGCGTGTGGAGTAAGAATCTGCGCAAGTTGCTTCGCCCTTGCAATATTCCTCCGGAGGCTCTTGAGATTCTTGATTTGTTCTCTCTCGCCTCTAATTACCTTCTTCACGGCTCTCTAGATGCAGCCAGCTGGTCAGCCCTAACGGCAGCCAATGCTGTCTTCGCCCGCAGGGTTCTGTGGCTAAAGATCTGGAATGTGGACAGTGCCTCCAAGAAGTCCCTGTCCACACTTCCCTTCCAGGGTCTTCGTCTATTTGGTGAATCCCTGTTCAAGCTCATATCTGAGGCGACGGGTGGTAAAAGTACCATTCTACCACAAAAGCGGCCTGTAGCCAGAAATTTCAAAAAATCTTCTTGGCGCACACAGTCCTTTCGGCCTGCCCCCCAAAAGCCATCGGCCCAAGGACCGTCCCAACGCTCAGATCGAGGATCCGGTCCCTCAAGAGGCTCGTCTTGGCGTTCCCACTCCAAGCAACCTAAATCCAAAGGACCTTGCTCTGTACAGGCCCCCTCAGCATGACGCCAGGTATCCCGCAGATCCGACTCCTGTGGGACGGCGGCTTCTGCTTTTTCGGGATATCTGGCTGGACCACACTCACGATGCCTGGGTTCGAGAAATCGTCACCTCAGGTTACAAGATTGATTTCCATTCCCTGCCGGCCAACAGGTTTTTGCGTTCTCGTCTCCCAAGGTCCAAAACGCAAAACCGGGCCTTATTTCAGGCCATTGCCAAAGCAAACGTTATCATTCCAGTGCCCCTGGAACAGTGCGGCAAAGGTTTCTACTCAAACCTTTTTGTCGATCCCAAAAAAGATGGCTCTGTCCGCCCTATCTTGGACCTCAAACGGCTGAACAAATTCGTACGGATTCGAACTTTCCGAATGGAATCATTGAGAGCAGTACTAGCCGCCATGGAACCTGGAGAATTCCTAGCTTCCATAGACGTTGAAGATGCTTATTTACACATTCCCATATGTGTCTCTCATCAACGGTTCCTTCGCTTTGCCGTAGGACACCGTCATTTCCAAATCAGGGCCCTCCCCTTTGGGCTGGCCACTGCGCCTCGGGTCTTCACAAAGGCCATGGCGGCCGTCATGTCCATTTTACACCCCAGAGGAATCCTGGTCGTTCCCTATTTGGATGACCTTCTTGTCAAAGGGAGCTCTCCTCACGTTTGCTCAGAAAGCGTGCAGATTTGCCTAGACACGCTGTCAAGGCTAGGGTGGCTTGTCAATTTCAACAAGTCATCCTCATTCCTTTTTAGGTATGCTGATAGACACAGCTCAGTCCCGGGTTTTCCTTCCAGAGGACAAGAAGTCTTCCCTGATCCGGGCTGCCCAATCCCTCCGCTATCGCCGTCACACATCTCTTCGGAACGGGATGAGAGTGTTAGGCAAGATGGTGGCGGTCATTGAAGCCGTGTCCTTTGCCCAATTCCATCTGCGCCCTCTACAACTGGATCTTCTATCCTCCTGGGACAAAAATCCAGCTTCCCTGGACCGGTCAGTCCGCCTGTCTCGGTCTGCGCTCAGCTCCCTCGTCTGGTGGACTCAAGCCTCATCCCCATCTCAAGGGAAGTCCTTCCGCCCGGGCCATTGGCAGGTAGTCACGACGGATGCCAGCCTGATAGGCTCAGGGGCGGTGTTTCTCCACCACACTGTTCAGGGACGCTGGTCTCCTTCCGAGCGCTCTCTGCACATCAATGTTCTGGAGATCAGAGCCATATTTCTGGCCCTTCAGAATCTTCAACGCTTATTACTGGGCCTCCCTGTTCGGATCCAGTCAGACAATGCCACAGCCGTGGCTTACATCAACCGTCAGGGAGGAACTCGCAGCAAGGCAGCGATGGAGGAGGTATCCAAAATTCTTCTTTGGGCAGAGAAGCACATCCCCATCATTTCAGCTGTCCATATCCCAGGGGTAGACAACTGGGCCGCAGACTTTCTCAGCAGACAGGGTCTAGCGGCAGGAGAATGGTCTCTCCACGACGAAGTGTTCCATCAGATCACTCTACGTTGGGGACTCCCGGATGTGGACCTCATGGCGTCTCGAATGAATGCCAAAATACGTCCCTTCATATCTCGGTCGAGAGACCCACTAGCGCTCGGCTCCGACGCTCTAGTCTTTCCATGGTCGCAGTTCCGCCTACCCTACATCTTCCCTCCATTTCCTCTCATTCCAAGAGTAATCAAGAAAATCAAAGCGGAGGGAATTCCGGTGATCCTCTTGGCCCCAGACTGGCCCAGGAGAGCTTGGTACCCAGAGCTCCTCCAACTTCTCAGCGACACTCCCTGGCGTCTTCCCGACCGCCCGGATCTTCTGTCGCAAGGGCCAATATTCCACCAGAATACAGCACAGCTGCATTTGACGGCGTGGCACTTGAATCCCTAATTCTAGCCAGATCGGGTTTTTCTTCCAGGGTAGTTCATACCATGCTTAATGCTCAGAAGCCTTCCTCCGCCAGCATTTACCACAGGACCTGGAAGACCTATCTTTCCTGGTGTGACCGTCATAATCGGTCACCCCTGACCTTTTCAATCCCTAAGGTTCTTGCCTTTCTGCAAGACGGTCTGGACTCGGGTCTTGGTCTCAGTACCCTTAAAGGACAAGTTTCTGCCTTGTCGATTTTTTTCCAGAAGCAGTTGGCTTCTCGCCGTCAGGTCCGTACCTTTCTTCAAGGGGTAGCGCATTTGGTTCCCCCTTATCGTCACCCCTTAGATCCCTGGGATCTGAATTTGGTTCTCGGAGAACTTCAACTTCCTCCTTTCGAACCTCTAAGAGAAATCTCTCTCCAGCGACTGTCTTGGAAAGTTGCCTTTTTGGTCGCTATCACCTCTATCAGGCGAGTGTCCGAACTGGCAGCTCTTTCCTGTTGTTCACCTTACTTGATATTCCATCATGATAAGGTGGTCCTTCGACCTTCCCCCGCCTTCCTTCCGAAGGTCGTATCCTCTTTCCACCTGAACGAGGACATTGTGTTGCCGTCATTCTGCCCGGCCCCGGTCCACTCCTTTGAGAAGACGAGAGGGGAATTATGCAAAAGTGAATTTATTGGCTAGTACACTGCAAAAGGAACCTAACCAGAGCAACGGCACCAACGTTTCGGCATAAAGCCTTTTTCAAGGTCGTTGCCTGAAAAGGTGTGAAGACAATAACAATAATGAGTGCATTATATACAGGTGATACATAGAATATGTACAGAATAATACAAATATACATGAAAATATACTGCGGAACGTACATCACTGGTCAGAATATGGAAATGCGGGTCTCGGAGGACAACCGGAGGATTGCAAATAATGGTAAGGTTCCACACGTTTTTGCAGAGTATGCTCTTAATCATATGGAGAGAGAGATAATTAGTACAAATATGGCAACAAACTTGCGTACCATAGGAGATAGTACTGGTCAAGTAATACAGGTTGAGGCAAACAGCCGAAGCTGATTATTCAAATTGAACAGCCCGAGACTGGTATCAATACCAAGGAGAGTGGAGAGGGAAACAAGAGAGGGAGAGAAAGAGAGGGAGAGAAAGAGAGGGAGAGAAAGAGAGGGAGAGAAAGGAGGGAGCGGAAGAGAGGGAGAGGGAGAGAAAGAGAGGGAGAGAAAGAGAGGGAGAGAAAGAGAGGAAGAGAAAGAGAGGGAGAGAAAGAGAGGGAGAGAAAGAGAGGGAGAGAGAGAGGAAGAGAAAGAGAGAGGGAGAGAAAGAGAGGAAGAGAAAGAGAGGAAGAGAAAGAGAGGAAGAGAAAGAGAGGAAGAGAAAGAGAGGAAGAGAAAGAGGAGGAAGAGGAAAGAGAGGAAGAGAAAGAGAGGAAGAGAAAGAGAGGAAGAGAAAGAGAGGGAGAGGAAGAGAGGGAGAGCAAGAGAGGGAGAGCAAGAGAGGGAGAGCAAGAGAGGGAGAGAGGGAGAGAGGGAGGGCAAGAGAGGGAGAGAGGGAGAGCAAGAGAGGGAGAGAAAGAGAGGGAGAGAAAGAGAGGGAGAGAAAGAGAGGGAGAGAAAGAGAGGGAGAGAGAGAGAGAGAGAGAGAGGGAGAGAAAGAGAGGGAGAGAAAGAGGGAGAGAGAAGGAGGAGTAGGGGGAGAGGAAAGAGGAGAGAAACAGAAGGAGGAAAAAAGAAAGAAAAAGGGAGAAAAAGAAGAAGACAAAAGAAGCAGAGGAGAAAGAGTAAGAGAGGGAGGGAAAAGGAGCACAGATGGTAAGTATGGTAAGTGACAACAGGGAGGCAGATGCTACATACCATGGGTGAAGGGGTGACAGGATCACAGTGTGAGGTGAGAGGACGCCTGTAAGACAAAACAGCATGGTGAGAGGGAATCGTCACAGGGTCGGTGAGGGTAGAAGTGTGCAGGACAGCAGCGCTACCTGCAGTGGAGGTCCGGGATTAGCATCAGTGGCAGGGAGACAGGCTGCAGCGGCGTGAGGACGGCTACTGGGCGGCGCCATTATAAGGAAGTCAGTGGTGTGATGGGAGGCGCATCACTTCCGGTGACGTGCGGTGGAACGCACGAGTGAAACGCACAGAGTGCGCATGACAGTGACGTGCTTCAGCACATGACTGTGAGGCAGCCAGGGGGTGGGCGCAAGGGCGATACATTTGTATAGGCATTATAACCGTGGTTTACCTGCTGCAGAGCGTGAATGGGAATGTGCCACTGGATGGATGTGAGGGATGGGAAAGGATCAGTTGTGCAAAATCTGGAAAAAAGGGGGGATAAATAACAAGGGTTAGCAGGAGACAAATAGGGGATAAAAAATTTATGTATGTTAAACAAACCAAATGAAGGAAATAAAACCCATAGGTACATGGAACCAGAGGAAGAAGAAAGAAAGAAAAGAAAAAGAAAAAAAGAAAAGAAAAAAGGAAAAGAAAAGAAAAAAGAAAAAAGAAAAAAGAAAGGACAAATTTACAACCTGGCAGTAAAATGTAAAAGATTACAAACAAGAGAACATATAGGAGTACAACCCATCAGTGTGTTAGCGGGGGGCCTCATATTCCCTATTAAGCCCTAGTGGCTCTAGAGTCTGGAGGGTGTGAATCCAGAACGCCTCGCGTTCTCTAAGTGTTTTGATGCGGTTGCCACCGCGGCGAGGTTGATCAACATGCTCGAGTACCTGGAATCTGAGCTGTGGTATGGTATGGCCTGCGGCAATAAAATGGGCTGGGATGGGCAAGGTAGTCTGCTTACAGCGAATAGTTGATTTATGCTTATTAATGCGGTCCCGGATATGTTGGGTAGTCTCACCAACATATCCGAGACCGCAGGGGCACTTAATCAGGTAGACGACAAAGTTGGATTCGCAGGTAAAATATCCACGAATCGGGAATTTTTTACCGGTACGTGGGTGTGTGAAAGAATCACCCTTGATGATGTGTGAACACTGGAGACAATGTAGGCATGGGAAAGTCCCCTTACGTTGGCATGAGAGGAAGATCTGTCTGGCGGGTGGCTTGGAAGGACCAATGTCCGCCCTAACAAGGCTGTCCCTCATGTTGGGGGGCCGTTTGTAGCAAATAAGTGGTCGAGAGTCAAATTCCAAAATGGAGGGGTAGGCTTGATGGAGAAGAGGCCAGTGTTTAAAGATGACACCATTAATAAGGGGGCTGAAAGGGTGATATGTACTCACAAAGGGGACCCTGTTCTTACATTGTGAGTTAGGAATAGAAAGAGAGGGTGGGGGTCTCACA